>NC_063212.1:12847262-13147262 GCF_017589495.1 Alosa alosa
TTAAGAAGCAAACACTATGTGACAGAATCCTGAAAAGAATCACATCTGGGACTTAATTACTGTCATGACTAGGGCCTACACTGTTCTACAAGTTTAGTTTGGTAATCAGACTGTTCCTCTGGTCATGGTTAAAAAAATCATGTCATATCAGTTCATGTCAAAATGAGGTCAAATTGTTTTGAATTTGTTTTTTATTATTATTATTATTATTATTTACATATTGTACGTTTTGTATTAACATTGTTAATAAACTGTAGATTTTACACACAAATCTTCTGTGTGCTTAAGATGTACTTCATGAAAACATTTCAACATTTACAGATTTTGATTGCAATTGATTGTGTTTCTTGAACATTCATTGTTGTAGTCTGTGGACCCCCTGAAATAGCTTTGGCCACCCTCTGGCCACCCCAAGGGTAAAAGTCTAGCTCCGCCACTGACGACATGACAGACAATAGATTTGAAGTTCGCCCACAAAAAGGACCCACAGCTGCCATCTTTTCAGTGGTTCATCAACTCGTAGGGTGAACGGCAATTCTGCATTCGCATTGCGGCCCTCTATCGGCTAAAACCGCACTATATGTAGGCTAAGTTTGACAGATCGGTGGGGTGTACTACGAATCTCGGGTGGGTTAGCAAGGTATGTTGCGCTCAAAGCCAGGCTATGCTGTGACACGAAAGTGGATCTGTTTTAGTGTCGCTATATCACCATGGTATCTTATGCTGTCAACCAAACCTGGTTGGGAGGAGGTTATGTGCTAAGAGCAAGTTATAGCTGAAATCGTGTAATCTACTGCACACTGACCAATCGTCTTAAAAATAGGGGTGTGACTTTCGAAACCGAGGTCCGAGTCGGCTGAAGCACAGTAGACACAGTCGGCCGATCCTGGCTGAGTGCTGCCACTGTCGGCGGAGTTTCAAGTCGGCTGAGGCACTGTCCCCTTGAAGTGGCCGATACTGACAAGCAGTAGTTGGGCTGGTTACTGTGTTTCTTATTTGGCCCGATTGTGGTTCGACGGGCTACTGCCAGTGTTCGAATCAGTGTCGAGGCTTCGAAGCACAAGTGTTTCGAAACACCTGTGCTTCGAAACCTGGTTCAAAACAGCCATGTCATGTGACCACTGCTTCGAAACATCGTTCAAATCCCCATGTCATGTGACCAAAGTTAAGTGAACCTTCGATGCATTTCACCGGTGTCGGCAGGCGTGCCCGCGCGTTCAATTAACAGTGTAGCTTTCACTTAAGCAATAACCATGATGGTGTAGTGGTTTGTGAGGGTGTTTTTGCACGGTAGCCCAGGCTGCTCAAATGTGGCTCGATCCCCGTTTGATTTGTAAGGTATTGTTTCAGATCGTATCTGTTTAGGTTTTCTTACTTCACCATAACCACACAGTTTCAACTAAACTCTCAGAATGGTAAAAAAAATCTAGAGTTTTTATAAGAAGAAAGTGATTTAGAGAACACCTAGTGGCAGCAATAAGATTCTCTTTATTGTGACTTCATGTGGTCTCCCATCCAGTAATTGACCAAGGGCATACTGCTTAAGTTTTTGACAAAGACTGAACACAGGTAACACAGCGAGCCACGAACTTTAAAGACTACATCTCCAATACGAAGCATTTGACAGATTTGTTTCACCCTAAACAGCTCTGAGGTGTCGGAATTGTTTCAAAGCTTCGGAACAATTGCTTCGAACGTTTCAGTGTTTCATAAAGCCTCGCTTTGCCCACCCCCACTTCAAAACGAAGTTCTCTCACGTGTAGGATTCTGCATATATCTTACAGGTGGAGCTCCGCCTCTACTAACATTTTGGATCTCGAATGTGCTTTAATAGTGCTGTGCGTGCAAATATCCCACTATGGACGTGCATACCATACAACAACTGATGACAATTGATTTATTTGATGTTATAGGTTAGACACAAAAAATGACCGCAGTGTAGATTAAGCTATCGCTCATGAATGCGGAAGTAGGCTAATTGTTTTTAAATAGAAGCGGTCTTGTGCGTTACACGATTGGCCAAAGTCATCCCAACACCGAGAACGCGCACAGATCTGAACTGAAAGCCTAGTTTGACAAATATATCACATACCTGCAATCGTAGTATCACTTAACGTATACCCCTGAGTCAAGGCTTTGTCAAGCCTCGATATGTCTACTAGCCTAGATATGTCTAACGTGCTTCGTATTATACCCCACGGGTAGCGGATCTGTAGTTCGATGGAATGAGACATAAGAAACTACATATTTGACTTGCATCTGATGTCGCAATACATCATACTTATTTAAGTCATGCAAAATAGCCTATTCTACCGTCTGTGGACATTGTTATTTGCAAAGCCGGTGCTGGATAAACAAATAGCGTGCGTGCGACAGAGGGAAAGTTCTTTGGTGTTCCGGAGATCCAAGTGTTAACCAAACCAAAATGTGGCTACCGGGTACGCTGGCTATATCATTAATACATTTTCGCCACCTACTGGCAAATGCATAGAACAAAACAATCCTATGGTTTGTGTACCCATGTAGTCTCATTTTGTTTTACAATGGTCGCCGCATTAATAAGGCAAATAGAGAGAGATGTGCAGTTCTGCCCGAAACAGATGCCCGATAAGTGCCCAAAAAGCGTTGCAATATGGCCGCCGAGTGGAGGGACTTGCCTAAAAGGACTTTGATTAGATTGGTACTCGCCTTTCTGTGGTAGCCATATGTCCCAGGGATGTGTCATGTGATGAAATTGCAAAAATATGACCTTATAGTGAACATCGGCCTCCTGAAGCCCAGATGTCAAACTATCTATCCATACTATTTGAAAATTATATAACCAATCATCATTTCTAAGAAATCTATTTTCACATTTTAAAGATATTGTGTGGTATACAGTAGCACTTACAGTAATTACACATGCCCTGTTAGCTTGTCCAATTAATAGCGAGGACTTGAAAGCATGAAAAAACAATGAAGTAATCCAGGAAGACAAAATTAATTTCTTAATTAGACACTAAATTAACTAAATTAATAATCTTTTGTTTTATTTGGTTGAATTTATTATCAGAATGTTCTTTCTCTTGGGTGTATATGTTGTTTCCTTTATGCTATTCATGTGTTTATCTTTGATAATTATGGTAATTATGATATTTATGGACTTCCAAAATTACAGTAGAATGTTGTGGTTTTGGCAGCTGCTGACACCTCATTTGAGATATACTTTGGAAATCAACTGCCGAGGCCGCACCCAACTTATCTCAGCAGATGGGATCTTCAAGCGGGTGAGTCAAAATCACACCATGAACACTCACTACCAAGCTAGTGTGTGACAATATATGAAAAAGATGATAAAATATGTGAAAAGATTATTACTCTGATTAATATGATAATAAAAATATGTGAAATGTGTGAAATACAAAACAGATTAGACCTAGTATTAGTATTATTTGCAAATGATACAATGTTCCAGTTATCCATGTGTAGGTGGTGTCAACTGGGGGAGATGGCCTACTGGTATTGGCCCAGCGAGAATACAAAGTTCTCACCTACCGCTCCCTACAGCCTCCGTGTGACTTTGAGGACCGAGGTGTGACCAAGCTGAAAGGCTACTTCTACAGAGACAACAGCCTGATGATCTGGGACGCTATTCAAAAGTACGGTCATCATTTCCGTGAAGGAACCAAATTAATGCAATGTAATGTTTCAACCCTGTATCAAAAGTGTGAAATTGTGAAATGTTCTTTATCTCCTTTCATGATCTTGTTATCTTTTGAATATAATAACTTTCTCTATCTCTCTTTCTCTCTCTCTTCTGGTTATCCTATCTTCCATCTTCATTCTATCTTAAGTTATGTCACAGGGATGATTTCTTTATACTACCCAAATGACCATGATGTAGTAGAGGATGCAGAACTGCAGGCCTGGGTAAAGGATGTGGCTGAGGAGGGCTTTGTAAACGTCCCTCAGTTTGGTCAGTCGATGTCACCGTTATACAGTAGCTCATGGCAGTTGTTCAGCAGCATTGATGAGATACAAATCTGGAAGCATCTTAGACTTCTGAGATGTTGTGTTATGTGTTCATCCTTCAGGGTTATCCTCTGAGCTCAAGACTAAAAAAGAGTTAGTCACTCTGGTCTCAGTGGTCATCTTCATCAGCACAGCACAGCATGCAGCCACCAACAATGGCCAGGTAGGCGCTCTTCCCTTGCATACATTTCTGACATAAATGGCGCCAGTTTCATTGGTGTCTGTTGAAGCACACAAAGACCAACTACAAGCAGCATACATGAAGTTCATACTTTGGCAATTTGGTTATGCAAACAACAGTATGCCTATAACAGTGAATCCTCTAAAATGTGTAGTATGACTTTGGACACAACTGTCATGTGGAAATAGACAGCAGGAAGCAGGGACTTTAAGTTAATGTTTAGTAGAAAAATTTCCATGATAAGTGGGTGGGGAAGCACTGCAGGAAACTGTGTCTGCAAGATACCATAACCATATGGGAATATTTGAGGGTATTAGTCAACAGACTGCTGCAACACACCACAGTGGAGAGTGCAGTGAGGTGGGAAGAGAAAGACACAATAAAAGAATGAAACTGGATATCCAAGATTGCCTCATAAACACGCATATACACGGAAGTTATAATGGTGGAAAGAATGGCCACACCACCAGTGTTGTGAGCAAGGCTCGAACTATAGGGACACGGAAGAGGGAGACAAGTTTTGTTTAACAAATGAAAAATTACATGTCACATGATCAGTGGCAGCCATCAGATGTTTACAAAAGTGCCCCAATAATGCTAAACTGTCTGTTATATTTTAATCCTGCCCCATATCAGACAAATGATTTTGATTGGCCGGTAAATATACAGACTGGTGGAAATCTGTTTGAATGGAAGAGGGCCCAGGTGGATATGTCAGAGCAAATGAAATGAGTTCACAAAGCCACCTGATATCCCTGTGAAAAGCTGAAGAGCTTTAAGGCTCTTAATTGATTGATTCATTATTAATTCATATCATGTGGTTGTGGGGTCCTCCTATGTGTCATTGTTCATTGTTTAGGTACTGTAGGCCTATGGTTACATGTGAAAAGTCTAGCCATCATGTGAGGTCCCTAACCACTAGCACAAGGAATTTGACATCTAAATCTTACTAAGGCTGCACACTTGCTGACGGTTCCCGCAAGTTACTGGCCTGGCCTACTATTTTAGGGTGACATCAATCAATGTGCTTGTGTGTGTATTTCATCTTATTGTTCACTCCCTGATCGTATCACCCCTAGACTATATTGTGACATCTTTCAATTCACTTATCATGACTGTGGTGAATATGGTGAATAAACTCTTTTGAGAAGTGAATAAACTCTAATAAGAGGTGGATAAACTGAATTATAAAATTTTAGAGGTAGATGAACTGTGTTTACTTGCGTTTATCCTCCACTACAGCCCTGATTGATCATAATCAGGGCATCAGATCAGCCAAATTTCGCATGGCCAAATTTCCACCAAGGATTCCCGGGACACTGAAAGACCGGGGTACACGAAACTTGGTGGGCATGTAGCCCCGCATGGATAGCATGGAACCATCGTTTTTTGTTTTTCATCTGTAGCCCCCCCGCTGGACTGGACCCCCGAAAGGAGGGTAGGGCAGACACAGTTTTCTGTGAATATCTTGAGAACCGTAGGGTTTAGGAGGACCACCTTTTTTTTGTAAGTTGATCTTAAGGGGCCATGTCAACCCATTCCATAACCATCATTTCATGTATAGTGCCACCTAGTTAAAAACAAAAAAGTAAAAATTAGGTGTTGTAATCGCAGGTATCTGTGACCTAACATGGTCAGAACTGCACGAAATTGGAAGTGTAGGATCATTATGACACCCTCCGAATGCATGCCAAGTTTTGTGAACTTTCGTTCATGGGGGGCCATACAATAAAGTAATTTATGTGTACATTTAGTGACCATACACCAACAGAGTTTTCTGTGAATATCTTGAGAACCGTAGGGCCTAGGATGACCAATTTTTTGCGTATGTTTGCCTCCAGGGGTCATGTTAACCCATTCCATATGCACACATGTGCATAAACAGATACACACGCACACACATACATTCACAGTAATCATACGTATGACACATACTCACACAGTAGACATATGTATGCATATGCATGCACATGCACACACGCAGGCACACACACACACACACACACATAAACAAAACATAAAAGCACACATGCACACAATTCAAGAATTTCTCAGAATTATGAACAGGCAAGATGGGGGTGGGGTTGTATAAAATGTATTTTACATGTGAAATCTATGAACTAATCATGTTTTGGTACTTGTTGTCTAGCAGATACCAGTGAGAATTGAGTGTGCATAATGCAATTCAGTGAGACAGTTAGAATCATATATGCCTTTCAGCGTGACTTCTTTTTGTGGAAAAAATGTGCTGGACTGGGCGGCGGTCATATTTTGTATCGCTCTGTGGTACATCTAGTTTGTAATATTATAATTTGTTTTTTTGTGTGAGTAGACCTTGCCCTGGGTCTGGAGGATAATGACCGGGTGACTCAGTGTGTTTGTGTATGCTCTGGGTGATACTGACCGGATGACACATTGAGTCTTACTTGACTCTCTAATTAATTGGTTTTCTCTTTCTGACTCTTTTCGAGTGTAGTTTGACTGGTGTGCCTGGGTCCCTAACACTCCCTGTACCATGCGAAGCCCCGCCCCAGAGGACAAGGATGCCGTTACCATGGAGTTGATCATGGACACCCTGCCAGACATCAGTCAATCTTGTGTGGAAATGGCTATCACATGGCACCTTGGTCGTGCACAGCCTGATGCAGTGAGTGATGTCACAATGCCATAACTTATTTGTTGTTCCCTTACGTGTTGTGCTCCCCTCATCAAATTAATCTCCTCAGATTCCAATGGGTCAGTATGTGGAAGAGTACTTCACCGAACCCAAAGCCAAGAAACTCATCAAAAACTTTCAGGAAGATCTTAAAATCATTGAGAAGAAGATCATTGAACAAAACGAAGGGGTGGAACTGCCATATCTCTACCTCTGCCCTAGCCGTATTGAGAACAGCATCACAATATAGACATAGGGTGCATTCAGGGCACCTCGGAATGACAAGGACCGCCCCCCATGGCTACTTTGTTTTTCCAACAGCAAGTGTTCATGTGCTTTGCCATTAGAATGTGTGACAAACACGGGTTGCCACAACAAAGGTTAAAACATACTCACTAATCCTAAACAAACAACTGTATTTGCTTAAAATATAGTGTAAGATGCTTGTGAAAGAAAGATATGCAGCTTTCAAGTGACAAAAACGGCAAATTCCCAAGTTCACATGAAAACTGTTGGACATGAAAGGCCACATGGACTACAAACGAACTACAACGTGACGACAAAAGTGATGACGAGCCCCTAACTGGGCAACTCTGTTAGCAAAATCTAGCCCCAGTTTCCGACCTCTGACTCACACATTAAGTGACGTGAATGACGCGGAATGATGTTTTCACTCGAAGCCCATGAACGCTAGGATAGGGCACATAGCTGTCAGATGACATGATGTCTTCCACTCTCATGGAAAAAGACAAATATCTCTTGAGTATGTAGCCTCTAGTGGCGAGAATGCTGAATTGCAGCTAACTGAATACCATGCCATCTCCAAAACCTGTCTGTAATATCGTTGTCCCTCGAGTGGCGCAAAAACATTTCAACAACTACTAAGACTTTGCTGTCTTAGTAGGTCCTACTCTGTAGCCTTAACATTCAGGAATATTAAACACCAAGTGCATCTTTTTAGTTTTAGAACACAACTACGAAATACTCACTAATAATACCGGAAAATTAAATTGATGTATATTCTTAGTTTTAGGTGATGAGGGGAGGTCGGTGGTCATTAATGACCTCTTCATTCTCTCACAGAGCCTGGTAAATTGACTTTCAACTTTTTTTGTGCCGGATTATTGTAACAAGATCCAATAGGCATGGAGATTGCATTTACATACAGATTGAATTAATATATAAGTCAGCCAGTTTAAGGGTATATTATACAATTCTGTTCAATGGTTCTGTCTAGGCTCTATATATTTTGCTTTCCTGAACTTCTTTGCAGATGTTTTTATTTGTTTTGTAGTCATCATTTTATATTTATTTAATCTCAAACATGTTTTTATGTTTTTGTCTTAATTGCTTTCTCTGTTTTATGAATTTACCATAATATCTTTTGCTGAATCCATGCCCATGTATTTACTCAGGGTATTTCTGTAAATTTAGCTGAAAGCTCAGTCAATTGAATAAACAATGACAGTGATCTCAAACAACATTATGTTTCTTCTCTGTCTCACACAATGAAGAAGTTACTATAACTGAAGTTAACTGTTGACAACCCTTGAGAGTGCTACCATAGGAAACAGTAATCCATTTATCAATTATATTTGTTGTATATTTGAGAGTGTGTTTTGCTTTGTATTAAAAACGTTGCTAAATATCGGTCACCTGTACCTTTATAACAGTCCTGGCCTGCAAAACAGTGACATTAATAAGTTAAAAAGTGGAATAATAATAATAAGAGTTTTTACTTTTATTTTATTACATGGCATACATGTAATAAACCAGTTTGTCAAGGCAAGAATAGTTACAAGTGTCTGGTCCAGTGATGAGGCATTTCAGTACAGTAAGGCACTATTAAAAGGCACATTTCCAAATGAGCAGCTCACTCTGTGTGTAAAGCCAACTCTTCCAAAAATGAGAAACCCATCACCAAATGCTGTAAGAGTGTCGGGCAACGTGACAAAAACAAATGAGAATGCAATGATATTTACAGACTAAAGTATTTCTGTGAGGTCAAATCCGTGACGGCCGGTGGGGTGGATTCTGTGGCCGCTAGGAGTGTTAGTGCACCAAGTACTCCCTCCGCTTGTTCATCCGGATCTGGCAAAAAGACAGGAGACCCACGACGACATACATGCCTGCTGCGATGAAGCAGTTGTAGCCCACTTGGTCAAACAAAGCGTAAACAGTTTGCAGGGGATTCTGCCTGTTGAGTGGGAAATTATCAAGTTAATCAATGGCTTCAAATAAGAAACTCAACCTTAGAACGACACTCTTGCTGACAACTCTGTACTTAAAAACCAAATGAAGCTAAGAAAATCTACTTCCACAACGGTTTACCAAACAATACAGGTTTTTTTCCCCCATTTCAATTTCAGTGTCAGACACAGACCACTTTGATTTACAGTAATTGTTAGCAAATTCAGTTAATTGGTCCTATCAATATTTCAATGGCAGTACAAGGTTCAGCAGCTGCAACACAACAAAATAAAATCAATGAAACAAGAGAACACCCCCTGTCTATCAGTATGCCAAGCTCAATGTTTCATTTTAAAATATATTAGATAACATATTATAGGCCTATCTTTAACATGCTATATGCTTATAATAGCTTTGTTTTACTGACATTCAATGAAAAGTATGTTCTTTAAAAGCACATAGGCCTACACTTTGAGCACATACACCGTCTACGTGATGAAAAGTGTATGCCTACATGTAATTAAAATTACGTAATTGTGCCTCCTTCAGTTTGACTTGTATTGTATGTTGTGTTACTATTGAGTTTATTATCAATGAACATTTCCATGTGATGCACAATAAAACACTCAGACCTAGCCAGCTCCCTGTGACAGTTACTAATGTCCTATGGTGACCCTTAGTCATAATATGAGTTTTGTCATATGACACATGTGGTGTAACATTGTTCCTCTTTGGAAACTTACTCGTTGTGCATATCTTCCTCACGGATAGGTACATCCTCTATTAACACTGCCGAGTGAGTTGAGAAGAAAATCCCCAGCATTGACTAATCAGGAGAAAAAACGATCAATAAAAATTCAGTACTTAAAAATTCAGTACAAGACTACCAATACCAATACAAGACTACAGGAGAAAAAAAATCAGTAGCCTACAAATTCAGTAGCCTACTTGACAAGACTACCAATACATTGTGTTGCGTGCCATTTTCTCATCAGATATTGTAATTTTAATCTTTTAGGTGGTTGATAATAACTACATAAAACTACCTAAAAGTACACACATGTACCGTAGACTACGACAAAAATGTAGGAATGACAAACCGACATGATTAAAGTTTGAAAGGTAATTTAACGTTAAGCATCCAGGTTCTTACCAGCATTATGACTCCCCAAATACTTAATACAATTCCGCAAGCTGCAAGCTTTGGACCACAACACACACAAGACACCATTATGCTTATATATTTCCTGACCAGTTCCCGGCGTTAAATAATTACATTTGCCGTCTCTAAAAACTCTGTCGACAAACTCTGGAAAGTCTTCTCTGACTACAGTCAGCTGACAATCAGGAACCGGAAATTGATTTCGCCAGACGGAATGACGTGTACATTCTGCGACACAAAGTGTGCCATGCTTATTTTCCAGACCAACACAACTCTTCTGAGATAATATTGGATTGTGTCAACATCTAATATATATATATATAATGTCTACAAAACCACAGAGGAAAGTTAAACATGTTAGCAACGACCCGGTTGGTAACTTCGAGAAATGGAAGAAAAAATACAACAGGACGAAAAAACGAGTGAAGCAAGTCAGACAACCTACGAAGAAGAAACGGGTGTGGGAGACCGAACAAGACGGCATCAAAAAACTTGTGGCTAAATATGCTCAGGTGGGCATGTTTTATATGGTGAAAATAGGTCAAGTACTGTAAAAAATGTTTAGGATTCTGTAACCACGTTATCACTAACGTTAGTACGTAGAAAGTAAACAGTCCAACAAACTCCCAGTTTTCTTTTTCAGCTGTAAAGCAGATGTATTTTATATTCCCTAATGTTATCGTTATAGAAGTACACTTTCCCTGTTGTACGACCTGAATGAATCGTGCTATTCTTTAATCCAAATGCAGATTAATCCCAAGGATGCAGTGAACTTTTCAGATTTCCCACTATCAAAGAAAACCCTCAAAGGTAGGGTTAAATTTAAAGGAATAAAAATCAACTCAGCTGTGAATTATTAAGTATAACAAAAAATGGAGTGTTGTTAACATTGCGCCAAACACACAAACTGCATGAACTTTATTTTTTGTGTGTGGAACATGTCAGCTTTGGTAGAGGCGCAGTATCGGCAGCCCACAGAGATTCAGCGGCAGACCATAGGCTTCGCCCTGCAGGGAAAGGATGTACTGGGGGCAGCCAAAACGGGCTCAGGCAAAACATTGGCCTTCCTGATCCCTGTAAGTCTCATATCTGTCAATACAATACAATACAACATCATTCATACTGGGTTTGTGACATGGCCATGCATTGCATGAGGGTGTACTTGGCAAGTTGTGAATTGGACAATTACTGGAGTTTTAGATAGATAGATAGATAGATAGATAGATAGATAGATACTTTATTGATCCCCAGGGGAAATTCAAGGTCTTTTACATGATGATGTGCGATGAATTTATGAAGGAATAGGATGGTACATTCAGAGGGGTTATCTAGAGTTAGTTTGCTGATTAGCTTCATGTTTTGCTTCAACAATCAGACATAAAATATATGTTGTGTGGGATGTATGCAGAATTCTTTTCAGCTACATGACACAGATTTAGCATTCCAGAAATCATGTAGGCTATTGCTGGCAGTATCAAACGATCCTGCCTCACTCTAGAATGAAGGAGACAGGATGGTTTGTGTTTGGATGTGAGTGTAGAGTAACTATGTGACTGATACTGTTTGTATTGTGTCAGGTGCTGGAATGTTTGTATCGAAACCAGTGGACGGCACTAGATGGCCTTGGCGCCCTTATAATTTCCCCAACTAGAGAATTGGCCTACCAGACATTCCAGGTTTTGCGTAAAGTGGGTAAAAACCATGAATTCTCTGCTGGGCTGATCATAGGCGGCAAGGTGAGAGAATTGAACTACTCATCAATCTTCAGAAACATCTCTTATTTTAATTGAATCAATGTGCGGATGTGTTTCTATGACATAGTCACTAATAAAAAAAAAAGTTTATTTCAGATAAATAATAACAAATGTATTTAGTGTCATCCTATCACATACACAGGGCTCTAATTTGTATATGTTGATTGGTTGTATTTATTAGTGTGATGTAGAATTGTTTAATTTTTTTCATTCTGTTTTTCTGCTATGTTCTCTGATACCAATGCATTGCTGTTGTGTTTGTCTTGCTGATGCATCGGTGGAATGCGTGCAGGACTTGAAGGATGAGGCCGAGAAGATCCATCGCACCAATATCATCATCTGTACTCCAGGTCGCCTGCTGCAGCACATGGACCAGACCTCTGCTTTCCATGTCTCTGACCTCCTCATGCTAGGTAGGTTTATGTGATTGGTTGGCTACTTGTGTTTGTTTGTGACTCACACCCGGGCTACACCGGGACCACAGCTGAAGCGCTTCATCTTGAAGACTGGTCTAATTTTTTCCGAACGTATGTGCCACTATCTCATCCCGTGTAGCCAATTCCAATTCAATTCAATTCAATTCAAATGTATTAGTCACATACAATTATACAGAGTATATGTAGTGAAATGCTTTGTCCACTGTCTCCATGGCTGCAATGTGTAAATAATAAGGAAATTAATAGAAAAAGAGAAAGAAATGTCTAAAGTGCATGAGGTGTTTCCAACATGCTTGTGCTCCTGCTACAGTCCTCATTCAGTATCCGGATGGCTAAATTGCCTAAGCCTAAATTGCTTCAGGCGTCTGAGGCGTGCCTTTCTCACCAGTGAATCGACATGTTTGGTCCAAGTCAGATTTTCAGAAATATGAACACCAAGATATTTAAAACTCTCTACCCTTTCCGCCTGAGAGTCGCTGATCTGGAGTGGTTGGTAAATACAATTGTTCAAATTCAGCAATGCAAATACAACATATTCAAATTCGGTTTAAGGTGACACAAGTTTTATTCCATACTTTCTGCTGATAACGCCTGAAATCTATAAACATCTCCTTAGTGTTGGTAACATTTAGCAGTAGGATGTTGTCTTGGCACCAGTTTGAAAGTCTATCTACCTCATTCAAGTAAGCCTGCTCATTGTTCTTAGAAATGAGGCCAACTACTGCTGTGTCATCAGCAAACTTGACAATGATGTTGGAGTTATGTCATGCTCCATTGATGATGGGTGAAGTGAATTGTTGCAGTAGACGTGTTCAAACGGATCACCAAACGGAACGTAATGCTTCGGTTACGTGCCCGGTGTAGGCTCCCTGTTAGAGATCAAGAAGAAGAAGTCCTGTCTCTACCGCTTCATTTCCTTGTCTTTTGCTTCCCTGCTGCTCCAGTCTTGGACGAGGCTGACCGTATCCTGGACCTGGGTTTCTCGGAGACACTGAACGCCATTGTAGAGCATCTCCCCACCCAGCGGCAGACCCTGCTGTTCTCGGCCACACAGACCAAATCTGTCAAAGACCTCGCTCGCCTCAGTCTCAATGAGCCAGAGTATGTGTGGGTGCATGAGCAGGCCAAATTCAGGTGGGTCCCCCAGCAAGCAGTCTGTCTCATTTGCCAGTGATTTAGTCTGATATTGGTGTCGGTGATTTAGATACAGAATTGTCTGACAAAAGTTGTATTGTAAGTAAGGGTGTCACGATTCCGATTTTAAATCGAAATCGATCGAATTCATATCTCAATGTCGAATTTCAAACTCAAAAGGTAGAATCAACGATGTAGCCACACCCCCCAATGTAACATCCAGCATGTATGCCAGACGCAAAAACACACACACATACACTTATTAAACTGTGGCGTCAACACTCCTCCAACTCCTTCAACAGCCAGTTAAAAAAAAACATCAACCGACCGAAATTGAAGCCCCTCTTGCTATTCTGAAATCACGGGTGTGGAAGTATTTTGTCGTTCTTTCACATCAATTAACTATAAGGCTTAAAATGCATATTGATAAGTGCATATTCCATAAATAGTAACCTTGGGTCTCTTCGGAGTGTGATGAAACAATCAAATATTCATTCTGTGTTGTTTCATTTCACTATGTTCACGTCTATGTTTAATGTTTGTTCTGTTTACAACCTTGCCATTGGAACGGTTTTAAAATAAAAAGCGGTTTCAAAATAAAAGCCTCCGAAACAGAATAGGAAAAGGCCAACAACATAAGGAATGCATTAATAGTAATATTAATCGAATGTAAAAAAAAGTAAAAAAATCGAAAGTAAAAAAAAGATCGAAAATTGAATCTTGACTTTTTAAAATCGAAAATTAAATTGAATCGAGAATTTGGAGAATCGTGACACCCCTAATTGTAAGTAATTATTCTCTGTTCCTCGGAATCTAAGAGAGTTCCTACTTAACTTTTTTCTTTCTTACAATTTTTCCATTAGTACCCCCGCAACACTAGAGCAAAGCTATGTGGTGTGTGAGCTCCATCAGAAGGTGGATATGCTGTTCTCCTTCCTCAGGAGTCATATACACAAGAAAATCATTGTCTTCTTTGCATGCTGCAAAGAGGTATGGACACTCACACCTGCCCACAATACACAAGCATAAACACAAAAATAGTCCATAGTGCTAACTCGGGTAGCTTGTGTTTACAAGTATGTTGGCTAGATAGCTCACCATTTTTAGATAAAGACTCCTTACTGCTGTGTCAAAAGTTTTTGAAAAACTAATTTAAGATATTTTCTCTGCTTCAGGTGCAGTATCTCTTCCGAGTGTTCTGCCGTTTAAGGCCGGGCATCTCAGTTTTAGCGCTTCATGGGAAACAGCAACAGATGAAAAGAGTGGAGGCCTACAATGATTTTGTTGGGAAGAAGTCAGCAGTTCTATTTGCTACCGATATTGCTGCAAGAGGACTGGGTATGTTACTTTTTTGTGTGTGCGCACGCACAAGCACCTGTGTGTGTGTGTGTGTGTGTGTGTGTGTGTTTGTGTGAATTTTTCATAGACTTTTCTTTTCTGCCTTTCTTCCGGTTAATCCATTCCACTCTTTTGTCTGTTCCTGTCCATTTTTAGACTTTCCAGCAGTGAACTGGGTTCTGCAGTTTGATTGCCCTGAGGATGCCAATACCTACATCCACCGAGTTGGGAGAACAGCCAGGTAACTTGAATGAGGGGTCTCTTTGGGTCACTTTGTCAACTACTACAAGGGGGTCTCTCTGTCGGCATTTTTTTTTTTCTGAACAATTTGGATTGGGTGAGATGATCAGACTCCCTCCGTCTCCAGGTACCAACAGGGAGGTGAAGCGTTGCTGGTCCTGCTACCCTCCGAGGAGAATGCCATGGTCGCTGCCCTCCAGGAGCGTCGAGTGCCCATCAACAAGATCCAGTAAGGAGCGCCGCCGCATACTCATGCAGACACACACAATGCCATCACTAACTCTTCTGACAGACTTCAACCAGAGTGATAACAAATATGATTCAAACATTTTTTTTTTCCCCCAGAATAAATCCGGAGAAACTAGTCTCAGTACAACAGAAGTTGGAAGCATTTTTGGCCCAAGAGAAAGAGCAAAAAGAACGTGCACAAAGGGTTGGTACAGGCGTGTGTGTGGGTGTGTGTGTGTATGTGCACGTGTGTTCACTTGCATTCATGCATGTGTGTATGCATGTGTGAATTTATTAACCACAAATATGCAAGACGTACTACTGGTCATTGTTTCATCCACCCTCTCCTCTCGTTCTCTAGTGCTTTATCTCTTACCTGCGTTCCATTTTCCTGATGAAGAACAAACAAGTTTTTGATGTTACTCAGATAAAACTGTCTGAATACGCAGCGTGAGTACACCACCCTACCGACAGTTTGGACAAGCCCAAAATGATTCCTACCCATGCCAACCAAGTTTGATTTGTAGTGTATACATATTTCACCAATATAGACTTCCTCTGCCAGGAAATGACATAAACCAGAGATGAAAGAGGATACATTGTGCTAGAGAAATACTGATTAAAAAACAGAACTATTTTTGGTGAAATTAGAAATAATGTATAAATAACGAAAATAATGCACACCCTCCGAGGTGCTGGCAAGGGAAAATAAACTAAGAAAAACTTGGTCACTGCACACTCTACCTCTTTTTCCTTTTATTTTTATCTCAACGTTTCGGCCTGTCAGCCTTTGTCAAGGTTCCTAAAGCAAAAGAAAAATAATTTTAAAAGAAATTAGAAATAATACAATCAAAATTTAGCAAGGTTATAAATAGTTATGGTCTTAACTGTACCTCTTGGCATGTGACTTCTGTTGCATATGTCACCCTCCTCCCTCATTCCCCCCCCCTAGATCACTGGGATTAGCCGTGGCTCCTCGAGTGCGTTTCCTCAGCAAGGCTCAGAAACCTGGACACAAGGAACAAGAAGATGAGGACCATGGGAAGAGAGGGGAGGAGGACGAGGAGGAAGAGGATGAGGATGGGGATGAGGGAGAAAGCGACAAAAAGGCAGAGAGGAGCTCAGAGGAAGAAGAGAATAGTGAAACGGAAGGTAATGGAGCAAGTCTGTACTGTTATCTTGCAGTTAAAATTTGATTTGTGTTTTTGTTTTTAATCTACTAGTGCAGTGTTTCCCAAACTTTTTTTCTGGGGCGTATTCCAAATACGTGATTTAGTGACAAACCTGGGTAAGTTAACTCAGAGTAAGGGGTAAACCTCCTAATAGAAGAGCTGCATGGCTTCATTCCTCTTACAAAACAATGCCATAGGGCTGTTGTAGGAGGTTTACCATTTACCCTGAGTTAACTTACCCAGGTTTATCACTAAACCACATACTTGGAATACCCCCCAGGGGACCCACTTTTTAAAAATAACAGACCATCGCGACCCAATTCACTTCAGATCTAACATGCAACCACCAATATTGTTTTAGGCCACAGGTTCTCAAACATTTCTTGGGGATATTCTTGCATGCTACACAGGCATCGTCACTTTTCAGCATAGTAAGCTGTTCCTGTATTTCTAAAGAGAGATGTTGTAGGCTACGTTGCCTTGCAGACAAATGGATCCATAACACCGTCAATTCCTATGTAAACATGTAGCAAATAACTCAAGTCGTTATATTGTAGCCTATTTGTGGAGGTTTCTTTATTTGGAAAGTTGAATCCGCATTTCCCTCTGGAGTTAAACGTTTGTTTGTAGGCCGTATACCAAGGCTGTGTATTGATGTTGTGACAAGCTATGTTGTAAGAATGTGAAATGAATACATATCAGAACAATGGCTTTTTTGCGCGATAGTCAAAAGATAATGCGCCTTTACTGCCTAGTAGAGTTTAGCGAGGTGGGAAACGAGAGGAAATAATAGCATTTAAAATGTTCATTTAAATTGTAGCCTACCTAATATAATGCACTGTTGAGTGTTTTAAATCCGAAATAAGGCCATCCTTAAAAATATTTTTGTTTGCAGTAACAGCAAAAAAAAATTAAAAATGGGTCGGTAGGTAGGTCAATATTTTTTTTTCAAGATTCAAAGTAAAAAAAAAAAAAAAGTACAATTTTGGTCATGGTGATTACGTAGGAATGAATTTACACAAATGTGCATATCGTGATCGTAACTGACTGGGTCTTCAACCCGTGCCTTCAGGCACCATTGCAAACCTCATTCTGATGCAGGTTATATAGACCAGCCTTTCTCAAACTTCTTTGACCTGAGGCCCGGTCATGGCAGACTTTTTGGGTCATAGGGCTCATCTACATGTACCCAGAAAGAAGGCTACAATAGCTCTTTGGCCACGTTTATATTGAAATTTGACTATACAATACTCAATGCTATACAGTGTATTATACAGTCTCTGCTCTGTTTCTAAGGAAGTTCCAAAAAACAACGCCGTTCTATTAAGTTTCGTTAAATAAATAAATAAATAGCCTTCCAACAGGTTGAAGCGGAGCTTTGATACCAACGTTATCGATTCGTTTCAGTTTCTCTCGCGCAGACGCCAAGACTGAATGAATGCTCATACCACCACTTAATTGTAGGGCTCCATGTTTAATGACATCGATAGCAGAAACGTTTGTTTTCTTTTTTTTTCGTCGATCCGCGGTTTCTTTATCAACCGCGCAGCAAATTATCAGATGAAGCACGGGCCTAATTTCACTCCACGACTCCGCGGACCAGCAGTCTCCATGTTCGCGGACCCATATTTTGAGAAATGCTGAATAGACCACAACCAATTTCAATACTCCGACACGGTCACCGTTAGACTAGGGGAGGAGGGATGAGAAAAAAGATCTGGCCACAGTTCTTCCAGAACTTCGTGCCAAGTAAAAGCGTTATCAGTTTGTGTGAATGAAACGGCGTAGGCCATAGTGTGACGTGTAAAACCAATGGTGTAGAGATGACGCCACAGGTTTTTTTTAAGTGAGCCACGTTTGCATGTAGGCAATTTATATTCACAATACTTGGGCCTACTAAAATAAATATTATTTTATTGCATTTGTATTGGTTGTTTAGAGTAAAAAAAAACAATCGGGTCGGTATTAACGCAAGTTTACAACAACGGACTAAAAGGGGAACAAAGTCGGTCGGTTCTAAATTGAAGGGTCGGGGGGAAATGATTAAGGATGGCCTAATAAGGAATGTGTTGAGGTTGCTATTAACTTTAAAGAGTGCATCTACAATCGAAACTATGACGCAAATTGAATTGCAATGTCCGGTATACGGATGTCCGCTTTAGTTGACTAGATTTTAATCGGTGAAGTTGTAGAGCTGGTGTCTGTTAATGTTTGTGAAAATAGGCTGATTCATGTCCCTTGCATTTTGCAACTGCGAGGTCCATGGTAGGCGCCCCACAGAAATGTTTAATTTTGTAAGTGAGATGCAAATTGAGATGCCAATTTCAAGTGAGATGCAATTGAGATGCCAATTTCAGAGCTATTATAAATAAAATTGCATTTTGAGGGCTGTGACTGTGGTAAACAAACTATATCCTAATAGAAAACTGATAGCCTAGGCCTATTAGACAACATACATTGTGCTGGTGACCCAAATAAAATCTCCTGCGACCCAGTCTTTGGGAAACTCTGTACTAGTGAGTTCTTTGTTTTCTAATATCATTTCCTGTCTATATTGATTAGCTGGAAAAATGTATTTGTATGTAACTGTAAATCTTTACATGTTTACTCTAAGATGTTAATTCTGAATGGACCTTTGCATTCAGTTTCAATTAAAATGCAATGAGCAATTGCATAGGAACCCAGTTCAGGGTAAGGGAAGGGGTGAGACCCCCACCCATTTTGCAGTAATCTCATGACGCAATTTTATAGAGCATCAGAGAGGTTCTGTGGCTGTAATATAAAACACTACACCCTGTGATTGACCTCAGATCCTGCAGCCAAGCTCAAAGGCCTGCTGTGCAATTCTGATGATGATGACAATGACGAGGATGATCTAAAAGATCTGGACCTTCTCACGGTCAAGAGAAAGGACGTATTTAATGTAAATATGAGCCAAGATGAAGAGGTACGTATATTCATGTTTTATCTCTGTGTGTGCATGAGTCGATTACATATATGCAGATGATTTGTGAATGGCTGTTCATTTTCACTGTCTAACGTATGTATGCTGTATGTGTATTTATATGATCTCTGTAGGATGATGACAGTGAATCAGAAAAGCCTAAAGGTCGTCAAGTCAGAGCATCAAAGGTTAAAGAGGCTAAGCGAGTTCGGAAGAAGAACTTCAAGGTTAACACGAAGATTGTTTTCACCGATGGTGGAGAGGTATGTGCACGGCTGTATTGTCCCACTTTTTTTTTTTTTTTAAGTATATTTTTGGGGGCTTTTATGCCTTTAATGTGACAGGATGGTGGAGAATGACAGGAAGCGAGTGGGGGAGAGAGTCTGGGTGGGATCCGGAAAGGACCACGGGGCAGGAATCGAACCCGGGTCGCCGGCGAACGGTGCAGGTGCCCAAGCCAGTTGCGCCACGGCCGGGGCCTTGTCCCACATTTTTACACAAGTCAATTACATTTACAAAAATAATGGGTGTGTGATGTGTCATTTGGGAGAAAAATCAATAAATCTGTTGTAGTACAGGCTGCTGTGGCAACAGAATGACCAGCTCACTTCTTCATCTCACTTAGAAAATGAACTATGCCTATTTTTGAAGAAATAGAAATGGAGTTCATGCTTTCAACCTGTGAGATTAATGTAGAATTAGAGCTAATCATGGATCCCCTAACCCCAACGTTCCACTGTCCTGTAGGTGGTGCAACAGTGGCCTGTCATCCAGAGGCCCGTTGTCAGCGACAACCAGGAGGAACAGGAAGAAGAGTCTGGCATCAATTTCGAGAAAGCCAAAGAGAGGCTGAGACTTGAGGATCAGGAATATGACAAAAATGAATATCGCAGAAGGATCCACGAGAAACATCGGGTTAGTGACCACACACCCCTCCCACACACACACACACACATACAACGTCTTTATCTCTGTCGCCTAGCTTAGTAACAGTCTTGTTGTTTTGTTTTTGTTTTCCACAGGAGAAGAGACTGAAGGACAAGGCCGCTAGGAGAGAGGCCTATAAGCAGCAGAAGGAGGTAAGGGGTTCATCTTTTGCCCTTGACGGTCTGTAGGAATAGGGTGTTTAGGCACGTGTTTGTTTGTTTGTTTGTTTATATGGTTATGTGTTTAATATGCAAATTGTGTTTTGATGTGTGATATTCGTTTGCTGTTTGTATGGTTATGTGTTTAATATGCAAATTGTGTTTTGATGTGTGATATTCGTTTGCTGTTTGTATGGTTATGTGTTTAATATGCAAATTGTGTTTTGATGTGTGATATTCGTTTGCTGTTTGTATGGTTGTGTGTTAAATGTGCATATGGTGTTTCAGGAGAAGGAGAAGAGGAAAAAGCAAGAGGCTGAGGGTGATGATGAGGAGGATGATGATGATGAGAGTGACGGTGATGAGCCGGTCGCCTATCTGGCTGGTGCAGATGATTTTGACATCAGTGCACTCCCAGACCCAGATAAATACAGAGACTCCGACAGTGAGGGCAGGTGAGTACTGCTGGGTGATATAGGTGTCTTTAGGTTTAGACATCATGTGGGGGCGAGTTTGGGTCATTCTTGTTCAGTCATTGAGAACCAAACAAAGGCAACCACAGTATGTTGGAACAAAACTGACAGTTGCTGCTAGTACAAAGACTTCAAGTACATTGTATGGTATTTGATTCTGTATTTTGTGTTTGTGTGAAGTGACCATGAAAGAGGATCACGGAAGAGGAGAGCCAGTGACAGTGAAGACGAGGAGCCAGGTGTGTAGAACTATCCTGATGATCTAGCGATTTAGACAAAATTATATAAATAACTATCTAATTACACGCCATAAAATGTAATATCTTTAAGATTCTAACTCTAATTAAACCTACCACAATGTAATGTAACAGTCATAACTTGTATAAAATGGCCCAACTTACCTTCTTTGTTCTGTGCAGTGATGAAGAATAAGGGGAAGAAGAGGTCCAAGCTGGAGGTTGAGCCTGACATAGAATCCAATCCTCTGGACACTGGGCTGTCCCTTGGAGAGGATGAGGAGCTGGTCCTACATTTACTTGGGCAGAGGAGTTAACAGTATATTTGTGAAAATACATCTGACAGACAGAGACTTGTAATACTCACTCTCACACATACCACCATCCCCCAGATTTTGTACTGCACATTTTTAAATGCTATATCAAAACAGCAAGCCTGCTTTCAGTGAGTGGTCCTCCAAGGTTTTTCTAAATGTTCAGAGTGTGTTATGGAGAACTAGCTATAAAATACTAGCTACCAATGCTATCTGACCTCAGTGCTTGATTTTCACATTAAATCATTACGAAAGTGTATTTGTAAGTAAAGTCATCGGAAAATATAGTTTACCATGTAAATAGTAGCTAAGTGTTTCAAACAAATTATGCTGATCTAAATTTGAATAGCTACAGTCAGTGTTACAGACGTGAATGTTCAGAGAAAACAGACTATATACACAATGAGAATTAAATGTCATCGATAAATATAAATACGAGTGTAACCACACAAAATCAGAAATGGACAAAAAAAAAAAAATCCTGAAACAAACTACCAAGACACAGTAATGACACTTTTTGAAATCACTCTTGTTTACTCATTATCACTCATAACCACCTTATTGTTTGTTTTGGATGGGAAGAACTACATGGCCCCTTTTTTTTAATGCAGAAAGGAGACCCTTAGGATAACAATACTAACCTGACCCTCGCCAGATGAATTTCGCTCCGCCTAGATCCACTCATCCATCTGTAACCGATCCATTGGAATGGTGTTTCAGAAGGTTGGGCCTAATCAAAAAATGCTTGCATATGATTGAATAAGCCACTTGTCCGTCATCTATTGACTTGTTACTTCAACCACTCACATCGAAGCCAACCCGTGACGCTGATAACAGTCTCACGGTCACTTCTCCACTACGTCACATCTATGAAACTCCCGCCCTGCGTCCTGATTGGCTGAACCATAAAGTCGGTTGCAGAAATAACTCTCAATGGAAGAGGTCCCAGATGGATGGGAGTGAAGCTAGGCGGAGCTAAGCGGAACGAAATTCATCTGGCAAGGGTCCGGTTATAACAATACTGCCTTTACAATAAATACAAGATAACTGGACGATGGTAGTTCACAGTTTCTTCAGTTTGTCAATTCTGGGCTGGATAGGTAAAACTAGACGATAGTGATACAGTTTCTTGAGTTTATCAACTGCTGGCTGGATGAGTAAAACGAAAATTCCTCATGGGAGTCGACACAATACAGAGGATATGAAAAAAGCATACAGTGCAACCGGAAAGTTTTCAGGCCCTTTCAAGTTTTCCACATTTTTTTATTTTTCAGACTCCTCTTAAAATGGATTCAATTCATTTTTTTCTCATCAATCTACAGACAATAGTCCAACACTCAACAAAAAAGCAGGTGCTTGCAGTGTTTCATAGATTTATAAAAAAATAAAAGACTGAAATATTCCATTTACATAAGTATTCAGACCCTTTGTTATGTCGTTTGCAATTGAGCTCTGGTGCCTCCTACTTCGATCAATGGTCTTTGAGATGCTTCTACAACTTGATTGGAGTCCACCTGTGCCTAAATGAATTCACTGGACATTAGGAGAGACACACATCTCCTTATATTAGGTCTCACAGTTGATGGTGTATGTCAGAGTGAAAACCAAGCCCCAAGAAGATTGTCTGTAGACCTGCGGGACAGAGTTGTGTGAAGACAGATCTGGGGAAGGATAAAAGAACAATTTTGCAGCATTGTAAGTGTACGTTCTATATAGATCGTATTATTAATAATACTAGGGAAGAATCGTGGATAGAAATTGAAAATGAACAGTTACAAAGTAACAGTTTATTAGTTGCTCTCTTTTCAAGGGATAGAGTTAAGTCTACAAACTGTTATTAATAGCATGTTAAATGCTTGGAGAAAAATAAAAAAAAAAACATCTTGGCCAATGTTTAGGGCTCCCAGGGAATATACAGATTTGGAATAACCCTTCAATTAACATTCAGAAATCTCAATTGCATTGGGATACATGGATAAAAGCTGGAATTAGGAAAATATCAGACATTATAAGATGCAACTCAGTCCTGCTATTCCAGGAGTTGAAAGCTAAATATAAGTTTAAAAAGACACTGAAGCGTTTAGGTATATACAAATAAAAAATTGGATTAATAAACTTGATCTAGAGAACACAAGTTCCTCAGATATTATGAAAATATTTTCAGAAATGAAAAAAATAGTCTGACCGGATACATGTATAAAATTTTGATTAAAGCTGAAGAATTACTGAAAAATATATATAACCAGTGGACAACAGATTTTTGGTTTGAGGCAAAAGAAAGATGGAAGGAATGCTTGGACCTCCTAGTTAGACTCACCTGTAACGAGAGTTTACATCTAATCCAGTTTAAGGTAATGACGAGAATATAGTACAGTAGAAATAAAATTCATAAATTTGATGTTAGACTATCTGATAGGTGTATAAAATGTAACCAACATGAGGATTCACTTATGCATTCCTTCTGGCATTGCATGAGGGTTAAAAAGATATGGAAGGATATTGAGCAGTGGTTATCATCAAAAATAATAATGGAAATTATTTTCACACCAAGGCTATGCATTTTTCAAGATACAGAGGAAATAAGGTACCCAACTGGTTGGGAAATTCTGTTCTCTTCTTTAATTTTCAAAAAGTTAATTCTTAAATATTGGAAAAATAAAGATGTACCTTCACTTCAAGAGTGGAGGGCATTAATTAAATATTATTTAAATATTGAAAAAACACTGTCAGAGGATCGAAATAAAAATAAACAATTTGATAACTTATGGAAATCCATTTATGATGCCTTATAATATGTAATTTATTAAATAATATATGTATAACTTCCTACATTAGCTATACTCGAACCCTTTTTTTTGTGCGTGTGTGACTGAAGTTGAAGGGGGCTGGAAGTGGGGAATGGGTGCAGGGAGGGGGTGGGTGGGACTGGGAGGTTGTTAGAATGAGGGAGGAGTGGGAGGTTTTGGGGTTGGTGTTATGAGGGAAGCATGAAATGTTGGAGGGAAATCAACTTTTGGAGTTCTCTCTTTTTCTCTCTCTTTTTATTGAACGTGTTTAGAGAGAAATGTAATTTAAAAACTGCTGTTATTTCCCCTCTGCAAGTATTTAGTTTGAATGGTATCTTCATTTGTAAGGTGCTGACCCTAATAACTTCATACAATAAAAAATAATTACAAAAAAAGGGAATACAGTAGCTTCACCACTGTTGTCAGAGAAGCAAGGATTTCAATGTAACATACTTTCTTAATCTCTGATGATGTTTCATTTTATGATTTATTAGAATACATTACTTACATATAGAACCTTAATTAAGCACCACCAGATAAAAGCTGATGGATAGCATTTATCTGTAGATCCTAGTGCAAATCTTGAGATCTACTGTGCATCAAGCATCAAGCTGATCAGGTTGTTTGTGCAATGCCTGTTATATCCTCCTACTCCTAAAATTATTAACAGACACACTTTTTATTGATGACCCCCACCATAATTGTCTATGACATCCCTGTTGATTTACTTGTATGAATGAGGCCATGTGGCAAAACAATAATATTTGTTTGTCAAATGTGATACCTTGACTGGCATGGTATTATGAAACAGTTTTATGATAATTGTGTGTGTGTGTGTCGGAAGAAAGTCCAGGGTCTTTTTTAGTCCCAGTCCATCCCTGTTTGTCCAGGTAGTGTTTTATGAAGAGATGTTGACATTAGCACATTGGTGCATGAAGAAATGAAGCTGAATGGATAAACAAAGATATTTATTTTTTATTGGAAAATTCAGCCATACAGTAGCTTGTATAATTATATCAGTGTGGAAATAACAGTCTGTTTGTATGATTTTTTTTGCAAGGAAATTGCAAAAGGCATTTTTGTAACCAATAAAGAACAAGAGAACCAATAAAAAGTCTTAACAACATCATCACGCTATACACAATGTAAATGTAAACAAATTCAGCAAATAAACATTTACCCTTTGTGCCCAAAACATGTTTGGGCATTTGCACTGCTGTTCACTTGGCTGTACCTTAGTTTAACAGTTTTAATCCTGCATGTAGGCTATCAGAACAAGTTACGTGGCTTGTTAGGACCCTCTGCTGTGTCATCCACACTTGCAGTTTCATTTCAGTTGCACTGCAAGAAACCTTTACCCGAGGTAACTTTTTCTGAATATTAACGGAAACTCCCAGAATTTCCAGAATCACAACTATAGGGTCTATTGCAGTGGTTCTCAAACTGGTGCACCATGAGGCAGAGTGAGTGTGCCATGGAATTTTGAGAAACACGATGCACTTTTATATGTCTCATAAAATGAACACCCCTGTTACAGCCTATAATAATGTATGTGATACTTCATAATGAGTAACGGTCGGTGTGCCTTGCCGTTTAGTTTGACCTTTGGAACTTGAGAACCTCTGGTCTATTGTATCCACTACACAGATTGTACTATATTATCATTGCTTTCCCCATATCATCACTTGCGCATACTTTGATTATGTGAATAGAATGCTAAGCCATATCAATTTACATTAGGGCTAAACTAAACTATTTTCATAACCAATTATTCTGTTGATTATTTTCTGAAGTTGTTTAATAACATGTCAGAAAATGGTGAAAAAATTACAATTTCTGATCAGTATTCCATAAAGCCCGCAAATTTGTCCCCAAAGGCCTTGTTTCGTCTACACATCAAATATATTTAGTTTATGGTCATAGAGGAGTGTAGCATAAAAACGTTTTAAGAAGCTTCAGTCAGCAAATTTTTAGGTATTTTCCTTTTTAAAATGACCCTGGGTATTGTTATTCTGGTTTCCAGATGATGTAACAGTTATGCTAGTTTTACACAGCATTCACATTCAACTGCGTCTTGCAATTCATTTAGTTGTAGTATTCTAAAGCACTGCTTACAAAACACTGACAGTGCAAATGCCTTTTAACGTACCACACCAGAGTTAACTTTAAGAAAATCAAAATTAGATACAAGCAAACACAAATCAGAGATTGTGTGACAGAACAGTACAATGTCTAATGTAAGCCCATTAAGTGAATGGTGGCACACAATGTCAAAATTCTTTAAGAAAAAGTAGCTTTGAAATTAGAAAGTGAACTGCAGTTTCTTATTTTAGCGCACAGTGAATCCTATTGCTAAGTCTTGGATAGACTACATATAATCAGTACCTGTCCAATAACACGGACAGTTCTCCTCACAAATGGCTTCTTATACAGAGAGGATGTTTGAAACTTTATCTGTCTGACTCGGACAGATGCATTGAGCAGACCGTTAGCTGGGTCCAGGATGCAGGATGTGTGTATTCTGCTGCTCTGGCTCTGACACGGCAGTGGCCATTTGGAAGCCCACCTCTTGGCTAAGTACTGGTGGGGTGGAATGGGTGGTGGCAACAACAGCTGAGGGGAAGAAGTGCACCGCCACAGTAGTCACTCCCAAAGAGACACAGTTTGAGAGGAGAAGAGAGGAGGAAGAGGAGGAGGCGTGAGAGATGTTGATGCTGTGGTGAACAGGCGTAGCAGAGGGCTGAGGGGTCTGTAGTGTCAGGGAAGAGTAGTATAGAGACCGTCACAAAAATTGTATTCTGGTAAACAGAAGAGAGAATCCTGGTACTGCCCAATCATGTGACCTTGGTGTGCTCTCAGTGACTTTCAATGAAAATGACTTCTGAGTAATATTGTTTTTCATTTTTTACATATAAAATACAGGTCTAACTCCCATTCATTCTGCCCTAAAGGGTTGATGAAACATTTAGAATTGGAGAAAATTTGGTTTACCCCTAAAGAACTTCACCGCTGGTTATGTCCCTTCTAAAGAGAACGGAAAGGGTCCAGACCAATGCACTGTGTGTGTCAACAAACTCGAGCCCATTGTACAATAGGACATTTATTCTTCTTAAATAGCTTGATATTTTTATTCATTCATGTATTATGTGTGAAAATAACTGTTGCTTTGAACTTCGTCTTCACTACAGTATCATTTACAATTATTCCACAATTATTCAAAATTAATATTTAAAAAATATATATAAATATATATATATATATATATATAGATATATATATATAAATATATATATAGAGGGGGGTGGGTCTAGGATGCCAGACACTGCTGTCGGCACCACTGTTGTCATGGGCCAAATTCAGCGAAACAGATGAAGGAAGCTGCCTGCTTGAAATGTTCATGAGGGCTATCAATGGGCACTTTTTTTGCTTACAAAGGTTGCTTTGTTGGTGATTTTTTGAATGTTAAATAGGCTTGCACAAGGAATTTAACACATCTAATGTGTATAACTGAAATTAGAAACATCACTTTTGCTTCCCTATTGCTGTTTTACACTATTCTATATGGTGTACAAAAAACAACAGAATAAGTGTCAGGACAACAGAAATAAAACAAATGAAATGTTTTTAAAAAATGGAATCTGAGGGAAATCATTATCTTCATTTGTTCAGAAGCTACATTGAGATTATGATATATACACAAACAGTCGCCGTTATTAGTGACCACAACACTGAAACAGTATTTATGCCTTTTTTTAGTTATTTAACTTATTTTCATGACCGACCTGCTCCTCTGAGATTGACTCTTGTTGACTCTGATGAGTTTCTACAATGACTGGCAAATCTTTGTGGGCAGAGACCTCATCTAAGATGTTGCATATTGGCTTCATCATCAGGGTGGAGGTACTGTGGGTGGAGTCACGGGGTCTGGTGTTGGAAGTGTTTGGACTTTGCTCAATAACAGCCACAAGGTTATCATCTTCAAAAGCCCTTCAGAATGGTCAACAAAAGATGGATTAGAAGGCAGATTGGATTATGAGGGACTAGGGTGCGCTATAGTTGAATGGAGGGTTGAATAGAGGAGTAAGTGTTAGGCACGTTAAGCATACAGTTAAGCATACAGGTGCAAGAGTTTGCATCCCCCTACATACCATCACTTTGTTTTTATACATTCTGCCTTCTGCCTTTTTTACATTTATAAAAACTTTGCACACAATTATAAAATAATAATTATAAAAACCTTGCCTGTTGTCATAGGTCCTTCCTGTAACCAAACGTTCTCCGTGTCTGGGAGGGACTCCAAAATTCCTCTGAGCTGTTGTGTATTGATGAATATAAAACAAAAAATGGAAAACATTAAATTAAACAGGTGTTGAACCCTAAACTGTGTTTCTTTACGCTAAAACTAGTTAGCAGTATGTTACTTGGACTATATAACTTGACTGTGATTAAAAGTCAATCCTGGTTTTAACATTTAAATATTGTTATTGACTTATCGCAAGAATGACATTTATATTTAAAAGAATGTTAATGCCCTCCCTTATTGTAACCACTTCTCTTTAACCCCCCCCCCTCCCCCCACCTCCCCCTCTGCCTCTTGAACACTTTTAACAAGAGGCAGAGAGTTGTGTTAATGGGATGCACAGTCATGGGAACAGGATTGGTCTGAATATAAATTCTACCGTAATGACCTCTGCAAAAATGGACACAGTGAAAGAAGTCTTTCCAACCTCCTCGGCTTGTAGGGGCAGTAGAATCATTCTTCTGCACCAAAGAGTAGAATGCCATAGTAATGAATATAAAAGCAAGGGAGACCCCAACTCCAACTACAATGGGGATGTCATGTTTTTCTAGAAGGGGGTGTGAAGGTGGAGCTGGTGGAAATTCTGTAGATGGATTTGTTATCTGAGAACTGTTAAAGAAAAACGAGAGAGAAACAGGAATATTACTGGTTTCATTTGACAAGATTTGCAGTAAACCTTTTCAGATTTCAATAGATAGATAGATAGATAGATAGATAGATAGATAGATAGATAGATAAAGTGCTCTATAGATTATCATCAAGTATGCTATACTTACAGAGTCTGGGTTGGTGACTCAACCGGAAGCAAGCACAAGCTTGGTGTCTGGGTGTTTAGGAAAGAAGGCTTAGTATTCAAGTAATTGTTTGAAACTTGGGCTTCAGTGTTGTGTGGGGTGATTGTAGGCAAATGTGTGAGCTGATCACTTGATATGGATACAGTCACATGAAGTGTTGGTGGCTGTGTCTGTGTATGTATTAGGTTGGGCTCTAGGGGCTGAGGAGATGGAGTTATCCTATCTGTGTTTTGAAAAATAAAATCGGATAACTTTGACGTATCACTTTTTGGTTGCCCAATGTAATGCTCAAGTTTCTCATATCCTGAACTTTCTGAATTAGGTAATAATGTGAATGAAGTTACAATATCAGATGTTGAAACCGTTTCAGAATTGATTGGTGAGTCTTTCAGGAGAGCCTGAAATAAAATAAAAAAAAATGCATCCAAATGTAAATGGTCTATAATCTCAAAAGTCTCAAACAAATATAAAGATATATAACATTTCTATTTCTAGATATAATACAAAATAGGCTATCAGTACGCAAATATTTTATCTTGTGAAAATTTGAAGTACCTGATTTTCTTATGTAATTATCATACTGTTGATCACTTCTTGTGTCTGAATCAGTTGATAAGTTCAGGTTAGTAGTATTCTGTTGACTTATATTTGTGAGCTGTAAGATAGAGGATATTTCAACTTACCAACATTGAAACTTATTAAAGTAGACCCAGTTGTACACTGAAGACTGTAATTAGAGGGAAGGACACATACATCTTGTCCATAAAGCACTATGGGATGAATGAGAGTGGCATTTGAAAGGGATATCCACAGGGCAGTGATTTAGCCGCAGGCCCGAGGCCAGAGCTGTGAGAATATCCTTTATCAATGCCACGGTCAATCAATGTCTGGTGTTCACTGTTGAACTGTTGTTTACAGCATAGCTTTCCATAAAATGTTTCTATTTGTTTTGTTTTCTTCCATTTAAAATATTTTTTAAAGGACAACTCCGGCCTAAGGTACGGTCTATTTTTGATAGCTTAAAGTAGCAATTTAGCCTACTTTGACTTAACCAGCTTGCTCCCAAGGCTATTACTGTACGCTATTTTATTGTAGATGCATACTCCCCAACAAAAGTTTGCAATTGTTATCATCCAAAAATAGACCCTAGGTTGTTCTTAAACCAGATTTGTCCTTCAAATATTATATATAGATATTCAAATAACAATCAGACGTAACAGAATACTCACTGAAGTAAATGTCACAATGTCTTCATCTGGAGGATTCTCCTCTACTAAAAATAAAGGGATTAGATCACTCAGATCACTCAACTATTGTTTTCAATAAAAAAAAAAACACCAGCATGTCAGAGTCGCTGTAATTGTCAGAGAATGTTTTTCCTCCTACCTGCAGAAATGGAAAGGATGGTGCTCAGCTGATCTCGCCCTGCCAGGTTCTCAGCGATACAATGATACTCTCCTGCTGCATCCCACTGGATGTCTAACAGGTGTAATGTGCCATTATCTGAAAAGAAAAGAGATCAATAACACATACCAATTGGTGATTCCATGTGGATTTACCTGGAGCTTCTCAGTTGACCATCTATACCACTCACTGTTGTAGCAGCTGCAAGGCTAATATAACAATGTTCTGACTGGTGATGTAGGGTCACGTTTTCACTGATAGGTAATCATATAGACTTGAGGACAAGGAGGAGCACATTATGGAGGAGAGGCTTAGGAGGCAACGATGTAGGACCAAGACAAACAAGGCTGTCTTATAGTTACATGTATTTATGTTACGTGTTAATCTGTGCAACAAAGCATTCAGCAACCTTCTCCAAGATGCTTTCACAAACTGCAATTTTTTTACAAAAAGAAATCACCAACCCCCAAACCCTTTCATTACCCAAATCTTAGTTTGTACCCTGACCCCAGTCTTATCCCATTTTTACCCCTACCCTAACCCAGGTTTTATTTGATTAGCATATATGTCAAAATTATTATGAATTCAGGCATCAGAACTATTTCAATAATAAATCTCAAGTGGATCATCGTTATCATTGTTTGGGTTCAACTTACTGTCTATGTGTCCTGGTAGTGAGGAAGAGAGGGACCCCTGATAACCCCTGGTCCAGGTGTATGTGATGGGAAGATCTCCTATGGCTCGACATGGCAAGGTCACAGTGCTACCCACCACACTGCTCACTGACTTCTGAAATAACATGATGACTGGGCTCACTGCACACAAAAGATGGAGGGAATGAAACACATCTCTACATTACAGTGAATTAGAATAATGCAGCTATGCCTACCCAGAAACACATTACTCCCAACTGCCTCTAGGTTCCCCTGTTTGTACACTCGAATGAATGTGTTGAAAACAACACAACTTCTCTGTGTCCAGATAGGGACAACACAGTTTATGTTGTTTCCTTTTTTATTTGTAACACAATATGTGTTGAAAATAACACAACTTGTGTTAAAAACAACACAACTTGTGTTGTTTTTTTAACGCACACATTCGTTTTAAGAGTGTAGCAGTATACTCATTCAAAGTGACTTATGGGGTGACTTGTGTGAGGGCTGCAATCCGGACTGTAGCCCGGAGCAGAGACATTATTTTGGGGGGGGGAGCGCCAACAGTTCTCAGTTTAACTCAGGACAACAGAATGCGAGTTTGACTACAGTTTCCTGAGGAGGTTAAGATGGCCTGCCTCAATCTTGGTTATAACTAAACTCACTTCTTCAATGATGATGATGATGAGTATTCCTGAGTATTTTTTGGTGCGCACCAGACTTTATGATAGCCTAGGTTTCCTAAGATTTCATGTACAGTCTCTTAATAAAGGCAGCAGTTCACCCCAGATCATACCACAGACTTACCTGCAACACGTAAAGTAGCCACTCTCTCATCCTGACCCATGGTGTTAAAAGCCTTGCATGTGTATGTGCCCTCATCATACCTTCTCACAGAGGAGATGAAGAGAGTAGCATTTCTCACTCTGTACATGGGGTAAAGTACAACTGGAATCACTTATTATATTAGAACACAGATGTAAACAAGACTGCAGTTGTTTGGTTCAGTAAGTTCAAACAGACAGTAAATGCATTTGTTTGGTTCAGTAAGTTCATACAGACAGTAAATGCAGTTGTTTGGTTAGGTAAATTCATACAGTAAATCTAGGATCTAAATGTATATACAGTATACTGTAACCTTTTTATTTCATTTTTTTCTTTGGTGTTATTCTGGCTTCACATCCTTTCACTGTTACTCACCCAATAGTGATTTTCCCACCTGTCATCACCGAATGCCCCTGTTTGGACCACACAATGAGTGGGGCAGGATGCCCAGACACGCGGCATCTTATTACCACCTCTGCCCCAATGGGGGCCGTCAACATGGATGGCCAGACAGACACAGATGGAGGAGCTACAAGACAACAGTTAGCAGATTAGGCATATCACTCACCTTGGGATCTGTCTTGATGATTAGTTATGCTTTGGAGTGAATATAGATAGCCTTTAATTACAAAAAATGTTTTAATTTCAGGATTTATCTTCTCGATGTGTCATGATTTGAAAATTGATGTTGATTATTCACAGACTATAACTTGCAGCATAGGATATGAAATAAAAAAGGTTTTCACTTGATTTCACATGTCTGTGTGTCATTGAAAATGCAAAGGGAAAATATGTTCACTGTCGTGAGGACAACCCCATAATCATTATTCAAGTTTTTCTAACTTACCCAGCACTTCGAGATAAACCTTTCTGGATGTGACATCTCTAGGGAGGTGACTATTTGTTGCTCTACAGAAGTACATCCCTCTGTCTGAATCCTTCACGCTACAAAGGAAAAGTTACTGATTGTTACATATTATATTGCGCGTATGCATAGTATATTCGGAAGACGTGAATACAGACAGGTGACATTACTGTGCACGTTTATATTACACCTGTGGAAGAAGAGATCCCCATTTGGCTCAATACTGAAATGTGATGCAGGACTGAGTAACCAGTTGTTTTTGAACCAGTTCACTGTAGCAGAAGGCCTGCTAGCCGGTGGCCTGCAAACCAGAGTTGCCTCGCCTCCCCTCTTCACTGTAGCATTGGCTGGCTCTCTCTGAAAGGTCCACTCCATCACTACACACATACAAGTGTTTACATACAAAAGTGTTAATCACGATAAAGTCATGCATGTATATTATGTATATATGTAGAGTTTATGTGACAGATTGGTGGCCTTCATCGATGGGTTAAGTAATATATAAGTATCATTATAGTTGATTTTGCCCAAACCTGCTGGAAGGAGATAGGCTGGCTTGGATATCACCAGGTCATTTTCATTTTTTACCTCACAATGATAGAATCCCTCATCTTCCTCCAACACATTCCTGAGGAAGATGTGTATAACATTTCAAAACTCATCTTCCCAGTGGGCTGAAATAGCGTATGTGCTCTCTAGGCTTGAAGACAGTGGAGAGAGTGGAGAGAGTGGAGAGAGTGCCCCCCAGAGCAAAACCCTTCCACTAACCTTATAATAAGGAGCTGTCCATGGTGCTGAAGGCTTTGGCGAGATTCATTACCCAACGACTTGCCATCTTTAAACCAGTGCACGATGGGATCATGGAATCCTCGTACAGAGCAGTGAAATGCTGCCTCTGTCTCTGTAGCTACAGTTATGTTTTCAGGGCCTCGTACAATCTCCAAATTAATATCAGAGTCTAATGAATTATACAAAATAAGACATATCTAAGTCCCACTATATAGTTTCATATACCACACTGTAAACCAGAACAGTCAAATAACTCAAAATGTAACATAACATATACTTGAAACACACTACTTTGTGTGGGTTACTCACTACTCTTAGTTTCTCGAAACTCAAAAATATTGTTTAAATAATAACTAAATTTTTGAGTTATAGCTATATATCCTTTTGAAGATTGGAGTCATCAAACTAAAGTATTAAAGGAGAATTCTGGATATTTTTCACATCGACCTCTGTTTCTCGAAGTCAGTACTGTTGGTACGAAAAAAATGATCGGTTATACCGAGCTTGAGTTGTTGCTGCTGCCAACAACTAGAGCTGCCAGGCATCTACAGTCCTACACTCTGGGGGCATGAACATGTCGGTAAAACCGATTGTTTTCAGGGTTTTTGTATCTACAGTACTCAGTGACTGAGAATTCTCCTTTAACGTTTTCATAGGTTTTTACATGTGTTTGTTATAACGCTAGACACCTGTAGATGTCACACAGTTTTGACCTCATGGCCGAACTCTCTGTTATTGATCAGCGTCTTACCCTGCTGATGGCCGTTCAATAAGCTGCTATCTGTTACTGTCCATTAATCAGTTTGGAGAATGTGAGACCGTATAAAACTCACCAGACAAGGTTAAAGTTGCCATGTTGCTCTCTCTGCTGATATTTAAAAGAGGATTATGAGTAACACAGACATAGACCCCCTCGTCTTCCTGTGAGACGTGCTCTATTTTGAGTGTCCCTGAGGTCTTCTTGTCATTCCCACCACCATATTGACCCTGCCAAAACAAGACAAATTAGTCCTTTAACAGCAAACATATTTTTGTTTATTTTCTGAAAGTAAATAAAGATGGGTGTTTGGTACCAATATTATTAATAAATGTGCAGTTTCATGGTAAGAGTGAGCAACATCATGCATCATAACACAAATAATACAACCTGACAAATTACTTTATAATTTCCATTATTATTTATCTGATATGGTCCCACCAAATAATAGGATGGGGCAGCCACACATATATCCACTTACTGCACAGCTCTGTAATATCTAGCTCTTACGAGTCATACCATATGCCTCCATAAGCACCCAACCTGAATCTGAGTTCCTCTGCTGAGTGGCTTTCCATCCTTCAGCCAGGTGATGTGAGCAGCAGGTGAGCTGTCTCCAGACACACACTGAAGAAACACCAGCTGACCCTCCTGCGCCGTCTGAGAGAGTGGACTGAAGAAAACATCTTCTAAATCTGCATAAAAGCACATCTTAAAGTTTTTGCAGTATGTTCAAATTTATTTATTTTTTTGACTTTTAAAGATGTATTTTGTACTCTTTTCCCCGTCCCCTAAAAAAATAAATAAATAACTTAAAATCGTCACAATACATACCAGCTTTATAGATGCTGACTGTGGTCCTGATGTTGCTGAAGCCTGTGCTAGCACTGCATGTATATGTTCCTAGGTCTTCTTCCTGAAGCTGGATGAAGAGCAGAGACCCATTGGCCATTTGATGCATCTTTGAACCAAGAGCAACTGGAGTTCCACGCAAGTCCTTCTCCCAGGCAACAGGCAGCACTTTCTGCAGGCTTGAATCATATGCCGCACAGTGCAGCATCAGTGGCTGATTTAACACGCCAATGCTGTCCTCTGGCACAGCAGAGAACACTGTAAGAGAGAGGAGACTTCAAAAAACTAAATAGTTCTTGCACATAACCTATGCGAACAAATAGATATTCATACAAATACCTATTCACAAACATCAATGTTCAAGAGTTTGGAACCACTCAGAAATGGTCATGTTCTCCTTATCATGATCACATTAAAATGTTCAAGTTGGAGTGTAGAGCAGCCAGGCAGATACAATGCCACACTCTGAGGGCATCTTTAACATCATGCCCATCAGAGGGTAGCACTCTAGCCTACCTGGCTGCTATAGCTGTCGGATGCAGCAACTTGAGCTAGATAGCACTGATTTGTTTTGTTTTATTTCATATTGACAGTGCTCGGTGACCTCGAGAAACGGAGAACTATGTGAAAAATCGCTGTTTTTCTGTAAGTGTAGTGTTGGGCTTGGTACGAGCCATTTTGCTTTTCATTTACAGAGCTAGAATGGTGTGTGAACATAAAATGTTAAAATTACTGAAAATATAGCCATCATGTATGGGTCTTGCATATTTTTGGGGCATTGTTTTGAGTCATTGTCAGATGAAATTGGGTTCAATGAATTCACCACACACAGGGTATGTAGAAGTTCAATGTAGTATAGCCTTCCTTGTTTAAGATTCTCTTTACTTTCCCAACTGTAGAAATCTGGGGTATTTCTGTATGTATTCTGATGTGTTCATCTGTGTTAGAGACGTGGAGAAGTACATGCCATTGTTTCACTCCCTAGTTCTAATCCTTAGGCGCCTGTGTGGCTGCACATAGGATTTACCATCAACAGGTCAGACTGCCATGTTCATGGCCGTAGTGATAGCATGGGCAAAATGAGATATCACCTTGTTATTCTGTTTTCAGGGCTAGTACTTTTCCTATTCTATGGCTGGTACCTTCTGGTACCTTCCACGTCGGCATGATTTACGTTGATATGATTTCGGTATAACAGGCTTTGTCTCAGGCTTGGACTTGAGGCGGATCGAGGAAGCGACTTCGGGGAGCATCTGATGCCAAGGCAGCTCAACAGGAGCCGCTTCTAACTACCACACCTGTTAGACTCTGTGCAGTTTTACTGTTTGAGACTTAGCCTGTGCTCGGTTAGTGAGTGTTGTACCATCTACAATAAATTCTTTTAATCACCGATCCTGATCCAGCCGTCAAGCTTTATTGACGATCTTCAGTACAGACATCAGAACTAAAACACAACGCAAAACGATCGTGAATCCAACACAACACTGAAACACCCCCAAACAGTCACATTTTCTCTATTCTATTGTGCTAGACAGGTCGCATCAAGTAGTACTCCTTCATTTGTTGGGTGCCTCTAACATTTTCTTGAGCACTTTACACAGCACAGCCTGTCAAGCATGACAGAAGTTAAAGTAAATTATGTCTTCACGTCTTACTCACCCAATTTGCTTAATGTTGAATGCACACCCAAGAAGACACACAGGCCCAGGAGGCCAATAGAGCAGGGTATGTGGGGTGGATCTGAAGGTGAAGGAGACATTCTGCTACCCTGTTCCTTTCTGGTATTTTAAAAAATAAGCAAAAAATCAACAACTAATTGAACAAACAGTCTTTCAGACATATCATTTTATACCAACTCAGCTTGCTCCATCTTTTTTTTTGACTGTTGATGGCTAACATTACGATTGATGTGATAGCTTTTGCATTTCTATCTGAGCAAATCAAAAAAGCAAAAAAAAAAAACAACAACAAAAAACCCTTCTGACACATTGCCTTCGGACACATTGCCTTCTGACACATTTCCTTTTTCATGGACATACTGTATCTGATGATGACTGAGTTGGCACTTGTTGGATATGTACAGCAATGAAATGATACTTCATAGGCTTCACAGTTTCATCTTGGATAACACAAGTTACCCTTTTGGAAGTTTTCATTCTGCATGATGTTTGAAATACTGAGGCTTGTTCATGGCTATCCCAAGTGTACGTAGTATCATCCTCAGCAAACATATCTCCCAGCTCAACAAAACTGCCCTGAGCTGCCAGGGCCTTCATTGTGTCCTCTCAATAACAGTCATCAGTATACAGCAGTTACTCATGTGCTTCTTTAAACTAGGCTAATGCTTTTTGCATTAGCAAGTCCAGTAAATCCTGAGCCTAACAAAAAGCCTCAGTTTAACAGCACAATCTTTGTGACTTCTTGATTTACCTACACCACTCAGTACAATGACATGTATGTATACCCATACTTTTCTAAATTGGTATTGGCCTTTGAATCTGTTGGTCTCTTTTTTACAGTGTTTAGTTTAATTTTATTTTTTTTCGGCTATACCTTCCTTGCCTTGTTTTAAGTTGTGCTGTGGAATCGTGTTACCTTGTTTCCAGGTTAAACAAACTACATAAAACATGCATGCTGCTGCATCCATTTTAAGATTTTCATGGATAATTGTCTTCTGACAGCAAAATGTGGTTGTCCTTCAGTGGGATCATAATGACAGCTCAGTTTTGTGTGCTGGCCACTGGCCTCTTCAGTGGCCTTACAATGAGCCGGCCACTTAAGCAGGCGGGCAGCAAATCACCAATCCCATTCCCCTCTCAGTGATTGAAACATGAAAAGAACTGAAGGGAGCTTTGTACTACTAAGATCAGTTATGAGGATTTAAAAGAAAGATGCCCGTTATCGCAAGCACTTTGATGGTGATGGTATCCATCTAGGGTTGTATCTCCTAGCGCTATTGGCACAACCCTCAGCGGCTCCCATTTATGGAAGCGTGAGCCTGACTGGGGCATTGTGTACTGTGTATGTGTGCGTGGTGGAGTAGGGTTTGAAATGGCCTCTATCCCCAAAATACATAGACATGTATTCCAAGGACATGCTAGTGTATTCTACCCCCATGAAGCATAAAACCAATTAAGGTCATCACCATTTTTTCATACCCCATATACAGTATAAGGATTAATGAATATACTTTGATGCAGTGTTGTTTTTCACATGGGCTACCCAAAGGCAATGGTGCTGATTCTGCTCATCATGTAATTGATGAATGGGGAAATGCCACAAAATAAAGTTTGGTACAATACCTTTTCTTTTCAAGGTTAAATAGAATGCATCCATTTGTCGGATTTTTGTTTAAACATGATTTTAAAAGCAACTAGTATCACCCTCAATTTAATTTTTATTGCATTGTATTTGGTCATGTAAAGGGCAGATGAGTACACCTGTGGCTCCAACTAGCTTTCATAGTGACAACTGTGCTGTTGTTGCTGTTTGTATGGTTTTACGGAGACCTTTCAGTAGATTGACTGGTTCTGACCAAGACTAAGACTCCCTATGATGAAGGGACTTTTTTTGCAAGGTTCCCTTAAAATCACGCAAAATTTTGGAATCTTAGCTAATAATGGAATAAAAAATTAAACAGTTACTAAAAGAGACAAAGGAGGATTTGTCTGAAATTGGTGAGTAAACTTCCGCATTTACTGTGTAGGAACATATTACATGTAGAGTACATCAGCTTGCGCCAATGTGCCCACGTGGTCCTGTGTGTGTGTGAGGGGCCTGAACTGAATCATAAATTCTGAGCAGGAAACCATGGGCACAAATACATGAAATCATGCACACAAATCACCATTTCATGCCCACCGATTAAAGGAATTGTGTGGATGAATACCTATTTAATTTACACAGTGCTAATGTTTTTTTTATATGTTGGCCACATCCCCTGGTTCAGAACGAGAAAAAAAAAGTTTTTTTTTTTTCAATAAACAAACAAGCCAGCACAGCAAACATAGGAATATAAATTGGCATCAGAGAAGAAAACACTAAGAAAACCATTTGAAGAAGCTAGTGGGCAGGAAGAAATCTCTCAAAGCATGATGGTGAGTTATTACCTCACCAATTAAATGCTTTTGGTGTGAAGGAGTACATTTGGCCAATAACATATTTGAAAATAGTATCCACAAAAAGGGTTATTTGGCAAAGTCTGGAATGCTCCAACATAGAGCTACTGTATCTTCTAATTACAGCAGATGACTTCAAGCACTAAACAAATGTGTCTTTTTATTTGCACACAGAGGGCCAAAGCACTCTATTTCTGGCGTCAGCTGAAACAGAGAGGTTGGCAGCAAATGTGTTAAGAGTGCTTCAGCGTTCTGACTCATCAGGTACAACGGGTGGCTGTGCAAACAGACGCAGCCCCACTAATCAGGGTGCACAAAACGAGGAGTTAATTAGAGAGATAAACATTACACTACCTGATTATGTTGAGGTGTAAAATGCTATATGGTGCTATATGGTGCTATACACATACAAATCAAAGTCTGCTTTATTGTCAATTTCTTCACATGCCAAGACATACAATTTCGAAGAGATCGAAATTACGTTTCTCACTATCCCACGGTGAAGACAAGACATATTTTACCAATTTAGTCCACAGACAAACATAACATATGAGTGATACAAATGTGTCACTCATTTGTATCCGTTTGCATAAGAAAATGTAGTGGCAGCACATTACACACAGAAACAATATCCAAAATCAGCAAAGACAAAAACAAAAACACTCACCTTGTCACCAGAATAATGCTAAAGCTGAATAGAAACAGTCCATCCACCTAGAAAAATTAACCGATTTCCACTCATTTGATTTTTCAAAAAAGTCAGATTTGAAAAGCAGGAAAACAATGCAGAGATAGAACATGTTAGAATAAGGTCTCTAAGAGATAGAACAGTATCATGTTAGAATAAGGTCTCTAAGAGATAGAACAGTACCATGTTAGAATAAGGTCTCTAAGCGCTCTTCAGTTGGACTCCTGCTCAGCCATTGCATCTATGGGTCTGATGGTGGGAGGAGCTCGATACTGACTGATATCACACACACACACACACACACACACACACACACAAAACACACACAACAAACAAACATCAACACCTATATGGTATGCATATACACAAGCAATACTCACATGCTCATGGACTTATTTTAAAACAGTAAAACAGTGTGTGAGTGCACACACACACACACACACACACACACACACACACACACACACACACACACACACACACACACACACACACACACACACATTCAAAAGCATACCCACTTTAATCATGAATATGAAGATACATCATTTCAAATTTCATAAAAGTATCAGAAATTATGTTTTCTATCTATCTATCTATCTATCTATCTAGGGTTAGGGCATGATATGACACCACCATAGCCTCAATTCAGGCCACACATAGTAATTCTTTCTTCAAATGTAAATTGACTTCTTTGGCCTGATGAATTCACCACAATCAAATGGAAATGAGGCCCCAAATAGCCTGATTTCTAATGTATGCACGAGGGTGCTTTTAATTAACTGAACAAAAGGAGATTCTACAGGCCTGTGAGTGTCTGTGCTGTTGGAACAAAACATGAAACAAAAACCCAACACATTTCAAGTAAAGCGGACCTCATTTTAGGCTGTATTTGCATGGTTGAATCTGCTAAGTGAATGCAGTAAGCACAGGATGAAACCATTTCTATACAACAGTCTGGACGAGTGCACAAATTCTGGACACGCACAGTATTTTGATTGGTAGTGGTGTGATTTTATCCGTTTCATCTACACACACAGGCACAGCTGAGAATCACACAACAGGTGCCCAAACTGGCATTTTACAAGGTAACAGTAAACAGTAGATCTTACAAAGGTGACAGTACACAGTAGATCTTACAAAGGTGACAGTACACAGTAGATCTTACAAAGGTGACAGTAAACAGCAGATCTTACAAAGGTGACAGTAAACTCACCATCTCTCATTTTATTTCCAGTTCCCTGTTCACTGATGCACCAGATAGTTAGATAACAGCTTTCTGTGATGTCTGTGAATCAGGGAGATAGACATTTGAGTGAGCAAAATGAAAAAGAAAATACTATCAGATGTGATGAAAGGCTTTGGATTTGCATAAGTCCGAAAATAGAAGGAAAATGTCATATTGACTGATATGATGTTTAATTTTGCCCAATAAACATAAAGTCCATGTTGAAGTTGCACATGAATAGAAATACCTGGGCATTGTTGACAAACTGCGTTTGATCACAAACTGCGTTTTTGACTCTAACACAGAGGTGATTCAGGGCTAGACCCCAGAACACAAGATCAACACACTTACGATAAGTGGAAGTATAAACACTGGTGATGACTACCCAGTACTTCTGAGGCTACCCAATTAAATGGATGCAAACAAAAGGCTGTTACAATCAATAAATATTTTATTTCAGTCGGTGCGTCTTGGTTGGTTAGGCTTGTGACAGAGGCAAGGGTACAATACATGGATGAGATAACACAAAGAAAAGAAACAAACATACATGAAGCTATAGCAACACTGCTAGAGTACCAAATACCCAAATACCCAACCATACGTGATCATATCCTGTACACTCGCACACCAAATACCCAAATACCCAACCATACGTGATCATATACTGTACACTCGCACACCAAATACCCAAATACCCAACCATACGTGATCATATACTGTACACTCGCACACCAAATACCCATGGCAAATACCCAACCATACGTGATCATATACTGTACACTCGCACACCAAATACCCATGGCAAATGACACCAAATACCCATGGCAAATACCTAACCATATGCGCGGATGATATACTGTACACTTTCGACAACACCAAATACACCAAATACCCATGGCAAATACCCAACCATACGTGATCATATACTGTACACTCGCACACCAGTGTAACACTGCAAATGTCTCAAGGACAGGATAAATCACACAGAGAACACAGTTCTCATACAGTATATGAGTAAATGTGTTCAAGGCTACACTCAGCCACTAGGGCGTGTTCACACTGTAAACTAGGGGCAGAATACTACCATTAGGTTACTAACACAACATAGCACAGACTTGAGAAACGGCCCTAGGGTAAGCACTCAAGCCAAAGGAAGAAAATAAAAAATATAACAAACAGGGGAAGAGTAGAAATAAAAAGGAGGATTGATGTGTCTGATTTATTATTTAATGAATGCCATTAATTGATTATAAACTCTAATGCCAATAGCTGGAATTATTGGAAAGAGCATAGTCTAAGCTTTATTTTGGTGTGTAACTTCACTATAGGAATGGAGAGCAGGCAAAAAGGGAATTGGAGGCACTTTTTAAAATGACAATAGAAAGACTTCCGAAAGGGATTTACTGTATCTATCAGCCATATTAAAGGGATATGCCACCATTTGGGGAAAAACGCTCATTTTCCACCTCCCCTAGAGTTAAACTGTTGTAGAGTTTTACCTTTCTCCAGATCATCCAGCCGTTCTCTGGGTCTGGCGATGCCACTTTTAGTTCCGGCCTAGATCATTGAATCGGATTAGACCATTAGCATCTCGCCCGTTAGCATCACGCTTAAAAGTGACTAAGATTTCCGGTAATTTTCCTGTTTAAAACTTGTCTCTTCTCAAGTTAGAAAGTGTAATAAGACCAACAGAAGATGAAACGTGGCGATTTTCTAGGCTGATTTGACATGGAACTATAATTGAGAATGAGGAGAAATGTGACGAGAATGAGGAGACACGTAATGATTTGGGCCGGGTCTGAGCCCGTCGGCCATGTTGCTATTGGTTACCATGTGCAACACTGTCAGAGCGATACAGAGACGGAGCAGGAAAGACGACTGGAATAACAGCATTCCAACAGAAAAATTACGAGAAAATTGAGTAGAAATGGAGAAGAACAAAGCAAAAGAACAGGGTCTTTACAGGGAGAAACTTCCTACCAGCGCCAAGCAGAGGTATTTAGCGAAGCTGGCAGACATTGACAACGTCGACCCATACGAAAATGGAACAGAGACCTAGAATCTTTATCACCTTGCACCTACTATATGGAGATTGTTAATTACTTGGTTTTGAAATAAAAAAGGAAAATGAATGGAGGAGAGAAAATTGAGTTGGAAGTAGAACACTGCCCACTGGTCATTGACTTGTCTTAGTAGAAAGGATTTTCTCCCCACTTTTAGATAATGAGGAAGTTTAACTCCACACAAAGATGAAAATGTGCTTCCGACCAGGTGGTTGCTATCTGTAAATATCAGGTGTATGTAATCAATCATGCACTGAACTGCGCCAGATCCTACATGAGCTTTTTTTTGTATGACCAATATATAAAACAAGTAACAACTTGACCTGGATGTCACCTCCCACCCCTTCAACCTTAATAATGAACTTCATAAACTTAACTTAAAGCTAAAACAAATATCTGTCTCTGTGATTCATTTTTTTAGACTTTATAATAAATAAATGATATTCGTTTAAAAAAAAAAATCACATTTTTGTGGGGATGTAAACGCATAGGCTGATATTCCACACATAAGTGAGTTGTGATTTATTATTTAATGAATGTCATTAATTGATTATAAACTCTAATGCCAATAGCTGGAATGGAAAAGAGCATAGTCTAAGCTTTATTTTGGTGTGTAACTTCACTTTGGGGGTGTCAGTGCATATGTGCTTTCACAGTAATCAATGACCTATTTGCATGTGACTGAGAGAGGTGATAATGGAGCAATTAACTGAGTTTCACTGTACTTATGACTATTTGACTCATATCCTGTAAACAAATGTGGGTGGGGCTGTAAGGATGATGGAACAATTAGCTGAGTTTCACTGTAATTATGACTATATTGCTCATATGCTGTAAACACACCCTAGGAAATGTGGGTGGGGCTGTAAAGTACCACTTATAAGTAGGCATAAACTGCTCACTCACCCTTCCATTCTCAGAGACAAAACTCAGCAGAGAAGTCTTCTCTCCAAAGCATCAGAGGTCTTCAGAACTCCAGAAGGCTGCTATCAACCAGAAAACCACATTTCATTGCTACTAAGAAGCTTTTATTCCTTAGGCTTTTACCCAAAGCTACAAAAAGCAATTTTAATTGCTAAGAAGCGTTTATTCATAGAAGACATAAGAAAATCCTCACCAGAATTCTTCAGAAGCCAGCCCTCTTACAACAAGCAAAACAAAAGACATTTTCATTGCTACTGAAAAAAACAAAAAAAAAGGACAAGAAAAAAGACAGACCCTCATCACACAGAATCCTGCTATCAGGATTTTATTCATAGAAGCCTGACCTAGGAACCCAAACAAGAAGACACAGAAGGAATTTTAAAAAAGAAGATATGGCAGAAGAAAAGGCAGTCACTAAAGCCCTTGCCAAATCCTTCAAAAATATATCTTTAAGGTACATCAGCACCTTGATTACTGCTTAAAATTCAACAACAAAATGTTGGAAGATAGAAACTTTGCAGATGCTTACAACCGTCTTAGGCTGGCTGTGCAAACCAAACCAACCGATGGGCAAGTGCACACACAAGTTAACACAGCTTGTAGCAATTGGACTGAGGATACAGTTGCAGTCATCACTAGACATTTTGAAGGTGTATTGGCAGATTTCAACTTCAATACAGATACCACAAACTGGGAGGAGGCATGGGCTATGGCAGTAAACTGGGCCAAGAAAGAACTGGTTGATTTTAATATGGATGTGGCAGTGAGAGCTGAAGTACAGCTGAAGGAAAAATTGGATCAATTGGCAGAGGACAAAGCCTTGTTTACAATACGCCAGCATTTCAAAGACAAATGTACAAATGGGAAGCTAATCCAGAGACCAATCCTGATATTTGGTGATTCAAATACTTCACGGCTACCAAAATGCAATGCCAAGAGAGTACGGGTAGACTCATATCCAGGAGAACGATTTTACGATGCCCTTTTGAAGAAGACAATGAATCATGTCTTCTTGAATCATGAAGTCAATTTTCCATTTCGAATTAAGGACATAAATGCCAGGAATGGAGAGCAGGCAGAAAGGGAATTGGGGGCACTTTTTTAAAGTGACCACAGAAAGACTTCGAAAGGGATTTACTGTATCTATCAGCCATATTAAAGGGATATGCCACCATTTGGGGAAATACGCTCATTTGAAGAGCCCTAGAGTTAAACTGTTGTAGAGTTTTACCTTTCTCCAGTTCATCCAGCCGTTCTCTGGGTCTGGCGATGCCACTTTTAGTTCGGCCTACATCATTGAATCGGATTAGACCATTAGCATCTAAGCCCGTTAGCATCTCGCCCGTTAGCATCACGCTTAAAAGTGACTAAGTTTTTCCGGTAATTTTCCTGTTTAAAACTTGTCTCTTCTCAAGTTAGAAAGTGTAATAAGACCAACAGAACCTTGCACCTATATGGAGATTGTTAATTACTTGGTTTTTGAAATAAATGAAGAGGAAATTGAGTTGGAATGGAAGTTGACTTGTCTTTTCTCCCCATAGATATTGAGGAGTTAACTTAGAAAATGTGCTTAGGTGGTTGCTGTTGTAAATATCAGGCTAGTAATCCTCACGGTTTCCTTATGAAAGTAGCTTCTAGAAGCTAGCCAGACACAGATGAACTCAGCTGGACACGGATGAACAATGCTCTTCTTAGTTTATTACAATGTAATGTAGATGCCATAGACTCACACAGGCGTGACAAGTTCAGCATTGTCAGTAAGTAAAATAAATAGAAGGGAGAAACTTACTACCAGCGCCAAGCAGAGGTATTTAGCGAAGCTGGCAGACATTGACATCGTCGACCCATACGAAAATGGAACAGAGACCTAGACTCTTTACCACCTTGCACCTACAGTATATGGAGATTGTTAATTACTTGGTTTCTGAAATAAATTAAGGAAATTGACTTGGAATGGAGGAGAGAAACATTCCGTCAGCTTGACATTAGGAGACTGGAGTAGAACACTCGTCCACTGGTCATCAATCAGACTTCGGTAGTGCGAGGTGCTTAGTAGAAAGGATGGCTTAAGACTGGCGTGGGCTGGAGCCATCGCCTCAAAAGCGATTTACTTTTAAAGCAATGCCCAGCGTGAAGTTCTGGCACAACCTCCACACAAAGATGAATTGAGCGACTATAGTACTACTTCCGACCAGCGACGACAGCGTGCATTACAAAAAAATTGTGAGAGCATCCTTAATTTATCTGGGAGGAAATGACGTAGCCATTACTTCACACCACACCCACAGGTGTATGTAATCAATCATGCACTGAACTACGCCAGCCTGACTACATGAGCTTTATTTTTGTGTGTACCATGTGTACCATATATAAAACAAGTAACAACTTGACCTGGATGTCACCTCCACCCCTTCAACCTTAATAATGAACTTCATAAACTTAACTTAAAAGCTAAAACAAATATCTGTCTCTGTGATTCATTTTTGTTAGACTTTATAATCAATAAATGATATTCGTTTAAAAAAAATCACATTTTTTTGTGGGGATGTAAACGATAGGCTGATATTCCACACATAAGTGAGTTGTGATTTATTATTTAATGAATGTCATTAATTGATTATAAACTCTAATGCCAATAGCTGGAATGGAAAGAGCATAGTCTAAGCTTTTTTTTTGGTGTGTAACTTCACTTTGGGGGGTGTCAGTGCATATGTGCTTTCACAGTAATCAATGACCTATTTGCATGTGACAGAGAGGTGATAATGGAGCAATTAACTGAGTTTCACTGTACTTATGACTATTTGACTCATATCCTGTAAACAAATGTGGGTGGGGCTGTAAGGATGATGGAACAATTAGCTGAGTTTCACTGTAATTATGACTATATTGCTCATATGCTGTAAACACACCCTAGGAAATGTGGGTGGGGCTGTAAAGTACCACTTATAAGTAGGCATAAACTGCTCACTCACCCTTCCATTCTCAGAGACAAAACTCAGCAGAGAAGTCTTCTCTCCAAAGCATCAGAGGTCTTCAGAGCTCCAGAAGGCTGCTATCAACCAGAAAACCACATTTCATTGCTACTAAGAAGCTTTTATTCCTTAGGCTTTTACCCAGAGCTACAAAAGCAATTTTAATTGCTAAGAAGCGTTTATTCATAGAAGACATAAGAAAATCCTCACCAGAATTCTTCAGAAGCCAGCCCTCTTACAACAAAGCAAAACAAAGACATTTTCATTGCTACTGAAAAAAAGAACAAAGAAAAAAAGGACAAGAAAAGACAGACCCTCATCACACAGAATCCTGCTATCAGGATTTTATTCATAGAAGCCTGACCTAGGAACCCAAACAAGAAGACACAGAAGGAATTTTAAAAAAGAAGATATGGCAGAAGAAAAGGCAGTCACTAAAGCCCTTGCCAAATCCTTCAAAATATATCTTAAGGTACATCAGCACCTTGATTACTGCTTAAAATTCAACAACAAAATTTTGGAAGATAGAAACTTTGCAGATGCTTACAACCGTCTTAGGCTGGCTGTGCAAACCAAAACCAACCGATGGGCAAGTGCACACACAAGTTAACACAGCTTGTAGCAATTGGACTGAGGATACAGTTGCAGTCATCACTAGACATTTTGAAGGTGTATTGGCAGATTTCAACTTCAATACAGATACCACAAACTGGGAGGAGGCATGGGCTATGGCAGTAAACTGGGCCAAGAAAGAACTGGTTGATTTTAATATGGATGTGGCAGTGAGAGCTGAAGTACAGCTGAAGGAAAAATTGGATCAATTGGCAGAGGACAAAGCCTTGTTTACAATACGCCAGCATTTCAAAGACAAATGTACAAATGGGAAGCTAATCCAGAGACCAATCCTGATATTTGGTGATTCAAATACTTCACGGCTACCAAAATGCAATGCCAAGAGAGTGCGGGTAGACTCATATCCAGGAGAACGATTTTACGATGCCCTTTTTGAAGAAGACAATGAATCATGTCTTCTTGAATCATGAAGTCAATTTTCCATTTCGAATTAAGGACATAAATGCCAGGAATGGAGAGCAGGCAGAAAGGGAATTGGGGGCTTTTTTAAAGTGACCACAGAAAGACTTCGAAAGGGATTTACTGTATCTATCAGCCATATTAAAGGGATATGCCACCATTTGGGGAAATACGCTCATTTGAAGAGCCTAGAGTTAAACTGTTGTAGAGTTTTACCTTTCTCCAGTTCATCCAGCCGTTCTCTGGGTCTGGCGATGCCACTTTTAGTTCGGCCTACATCATTGAATCGGATTAGACCATTAGCATCTCGCCCGTTAGCATCTGGCCCGTTAGCATCACGCTTTAAAAGTGACTAAGTTTTTTTTCGGTAATTTTCCTGTTTAAAACTTGTCTCTTCTCAAGTTAGAAAGTGTAATAAGACCAACAGAACCTTGCACCTATATGGAGATTGTTAATTACTTGGTTTTTGAAATAAATGAAGAGGAAATTGAGTTGGAATGGAAGTTGACTTGTCTTTTCTCCCCATAGATATTGAGGAGTTAACTTAGAAAATGTGCTTAGGTGGTTGCTGTTGTAAATATCAGGCTAGTAATCCTCACGGTTTCCTTATGAAAGTAGCTTCTAGAAGCTAGCCAGACACAGATGAACTCAGCTGGACACGGATGAACAATGCTCTTCTTAGTTTATTACAATGTAATGTAGATGCCATAGACTCACACAGGCGTGACAAGTTCAGCATTGTCAGTAAGTAAAATAAATAGAAGGGAGAAACTTACTACCAGCGCCAAGCAGAGGTATTTAGCGAAGCTGGCAGACATTGACATCGTCGACCCATACGAAAATGGAACAGAGACCTAGACTCTTTACCACCTTGCACCTACAGTATATGGAGATTGTTAATTACTTGGTTTCTGAAATAAATTAAGAGGAAATTGACTTGGAATGGAGGAGAGAAACACGTCAGCTTGACATTCCGTGTGCACTCTAGTAGCCACTAGGAGACTGGAGTAGAACACTCGTCCACTGGTCATCAATCAGACTCGGTAGTGCCGAGGTGCTTAGTAGAAAGGATGGCGCTTAAGACTGGCGTGGGCTGGAGCCATACGCCTCAAGAGCGATTTACTTTTAAAGCAATGCCCAGCGTGAAGTTCTGGCACAACCTCCACACAAAGATGAATTGAACGGCTATAGTACTACTTCCACAAAGACCATAGTACGACAGCGTGCATTACAAAAAAAATTGTGAGAGCATCCCTTAATTTATCTGGGAGGAAATTACGTAGCCATTACTTCACACCACACCCACAGGTGTATGTAATCAATCATGCACTGAACTGCGCCAGCCTGACTACATGAGCTTTATTTTTGTGTGTACCATGTGTACCATATATAAAACAAGTAACAACTTGACCTGGATGTCACCTCCCACCCCTTCAACCTTAATAATGAACTTCATAAACTTAACTTAAAGCTAAAACAAATATCTGTCTCTGTGATTCATTTTTTTTAGACTTTATAATCAATAAATGATATTCGTTTAAAAAAAATCACATTTTTGTGGGGGATGTAAACGCATAGGCTGATATTCCACACATAAGTGAGTTGTGATTTATTATTTAATGAATGTCATTAATTGATTATAAACTCTAATGCCAATAGCTGGAATGGAAAGAGCATAGTCTAAGCTTTTTTATTTTGGTGTGTAACTTCACTTTGGGGGTGTCAGTGCATATGTGCTTTCACAGTAATCAATGACCTATTTGCATGTGACTGAGAGAGGTGATAATGGAGCAATTAACTGAGTTTCACTGTACTTATGACTATTTGACTCATATCCTGTAAACAAATGTGGGTGGGGCTGTAAGGATGATGGAACAATTAGCTGAGTTTCACTGTAATTATGACTATATTGCTCATATGCTGTAAACACACCCTAGGAAATGTGGGTGGGGCTGTAAAGTACCACTTATAAGTAGGCATAAACTGCTCACTCTCACCCTTCCATTCTCAGAGACAAAACTCAGCAGAGAAGTCTTCTCTCCAAAGCATCAGAGGTCTTCAGAGCTCCAGAAGGCTGCTATCAACCAGAAAACCACATTTCATTGCTACTAAGAAGCTTTTATTCCTTAGGCTTTTACCCAGAGCTACAAAAGCAATTTTAATTGCTAAGAAGCGTTTATTCATAGAAGACATAAGAAAATCCTCACCAGAATTCTTCAGAAGCCAGCCCTCTTACAACAAGCAAAACAAAGACATTTTCATTGCTACTGAAAAAAAGAACAAAGAAAAAAAGGACAAGAAAAAGACAGACCCTCATCACACAGAATCCTGCTATCAGGATTTTATTCATAGAAGCCTGACCTAGGAACCCAAACAAGAAGACACAGAAGGAATTTTAAAAAAGAAGATATGGCAGAAGAAAAGGCAGTCACTAAAGCCCTTGCCAAATCCTTCAAAATATATCTTAAGGTACATCAGCACCTTGATTACTGCTTAAAATTCAACAACAACATTTTGGAAGATAGAAACTTTGCAGATGCTTACAACCGTCTTAGGCTGGCTGTGCAAACCAAACCAACCGATGGGCAAGTGCACACACAAGTTAACACAGCTTGTAGCAATTGGACTGAGGATACAGTTGCAGTCATCACTAGACATTTTGAAGGTGTATTGGCAGATTTCAACTTCAATACAGATACCACAAACTGGGAGGAGGCATGGGCTATGGCAGTAAACTGGGCCAAGAAAGAACTGGTTGATTTTAATATGGATGTGGCAGTGAGAGCTGAAGTACAGCTGAAGGAAAAATTGGATCAATTGGCAGAGGACAAAGCCTTGTTTACAATACGCCAGCATTTCAAAGACAAATGTACAAATGGGAAGCTAATCCAGAGACCAATCCTGATATTTGGTGATTCAAATACTTCACGGCTACCAAAATGCAATGCCAAGAGAGTGCGGGTAGACTCATATCCAGGAGAACGATTTTTACGATGCCCTTTTGAAGAAGACAATGAATCATGTCTTCTTGAATCATGAAGTCAATTTTCCATTTCGAATTAAGGACATAAATGCCAGGAATGGAGAGCAGGCAGAAAGGGAATTGGGGGCTTTTTTAAAGTGACCACAGAAAGACTTCCGAAAGGGATTTACTGTATCTATCAGCCATATTAAAGGGATATGCCACCATTTGGGGAAATACGCTCATTTGAAGAGCCCTAGAGTTAAACTGTTGTAGAGTTTTACCTTTCTCCAGTTCATCCAGCCGTTCTCTGGGTCTGGCGATGCCACTTTTAGTTCCGGCCTACATCATTGAATCGGATTAGACCATTAGCATCTCGCCCGTTAGCATCACGCTTAAAAGTGACTAAGATTTCCGGTAATTTTCCTGTTTAAAACTTGTCTCTTGTTAATTACTTGGTTTTTGAAATAAATGAAGAGGAAATTGAGTTGGAATGGAAGTTGACTTGTCTTTTCTCCCCATAGATATTGAGGAGTTAACTTAGAAAATGTGCTTAGGTGGTTGCTGTTGTAAATATCAGGCTAGTAATCCTCACGGTTTCCTTATGAAAGTAGCTTCTAGAAGCTAGCCAGACACAGATGAACTCAGCTGGACACGGATGAACAATGCTCTTCTTAGTTTATTACAATGTAATGTAGATGCCATAGACTCACACAGGCGTGACAAGTTCAGCATTGTCAGTAAGTAAAATAAATAGAAGGGAGAAACTTACTACCAGCGCCAAGCAGAGGTATTTAGCGAAGCTGGCAGACATTGACAACGTCGACCCATACGAAAATGGAACAGAGACCTAGACTCTTTACCACCTTGCACCTACAGTATATGGAGATTGTTAATTACTTGGTTTCTGAAATAAATTAAGAGGAAATTGACTTGGAATGGAGGAGAGAAACACGTCAGCTTGACATTCCGTGTGCACTCTAGTAGCCACTAGGAGACTGGAGTAGAACACTCGATCCACTGGTCATCAATCAGACTTCGGTAGTGCCGAGGTGCTTAGTAGAAAGGATGGCGCTTAAGACTGGCGTGGGCTGGAGCCATACGCCTCAAGAGCGATTTACTTTTAAAGCAATGCCCAGCGTGAAGTTCTGGCACAACCTCCACACAAAGATGAATTGAACGGCTATAGTACTACTTCCGACCAGCGACGGCAACGTGCATTACAAAAAAATTGTGAGAGCATCCCTTAATTTATCTGGGAGGAAATGACGTAGCCATTACTTCACACCACACCCACAGGTGTATGTAATCAATCATGCACTGAACTGCGCCAGCCTGACTACATGAGCTTTATTTTTGTGTGTACCATGTGTACCATATATAAAACAAGTAACAACTTGACCTGGATGTCACCTCCCACCCCTTCAACCTTAATAATGAACTTCATAAACTTAACTTAAAGCTAAAACAAATATCTGTCTCTGTGATTCATTTTTTGTTAGACTTTATAATCAATAAATGATATTCGTAAAAAAAAAAATCACATTTTTGTGGGGGATGTAAACGCATAGGCTGATATTCCACACATAAGTGAGTTGTGATTTATTATTTAATGAATGTCATTAATTGATTAGAAACTCTAATGCCAATAGCTGGAATGGAAAGAGCATAGTCTAAGCTTTATTTTGGTGTGTAACTTCACTTTGGGGGGTGTCAGTGCATATGTGCTTTCACAGTAATCAATGACCTATTTGCATGTGACTGAGAGAGGTGATAATGGAGCAATTAACTGAGTTTCACTGTACTTATGACTATTTGACTCATATCCTGTAAACAAATGTGGGTGGGGCTGTAAGGATGATGGAACAATTAGCTGAGTTTCACTGTAATTATGACTATATTGCTCATATGCTGTAAACACACCCTAGGAAATGTGGGTGGGGCTGTAAAGTACCACTTATAAGTAGGCATAAACTGCTCACTCACCCTTCCATTCTCAGAGACAAAACTCAGCAGAGAAGTCTTCTCTCCAAAGCATCAGAGGTCTTCAGAGCTCCAGAAGGCTGCTATCAACCAGAAAACCACATTTCATTGCTACTAAGAAGCTTTTATTCCTTAGGCTTTTACCCAGAGCTACAAAAGCAATTTTAATTGCTAAGAAGCGTTTATTCATAGAAGACATAAGAAAATCCTCACCAGAATTCTTCAGAAGCCAGCCCTCTTACAACAAGCAAAACAAAGACATTTTCATTGCTACTGAAAAAAGAACAAAGAAAAAAGGACACGAAAAGACAGACCCTCATCACACAGAATCCTGCTATCAGGATTTTATTCATAGAAGCCTGACCTAGGAACCCAAACAAGAAGACACAGAAGGAATTTTAAAAAAGAAGATATGGCAGAAGAAAAGGCAGTCACTAAAGCCCTTGCCAAATCCTTCAAAATATATCTTAAGGTACATCAGCACCTTGATTACTGCTTAAAATTCAACAACAACATTTTGGAAGATAGAAACTTTGCAGATGCTTACAACCGTCTTAGGCTGGCTGTGCAAACCAAACCAACCGATGGGCAAGTGCACACACAAGTTAACACAGCTTGTAGCAATTGGACTGAGGATACAGTTGCAGTCATCACTAGACATTTTGAAGGTGTATTGGCAGATTTCAACTTCAATACAGATACCACAAACTGGGAGGAGGCATGGGCTATGGCAGTAAACTGGGCCAAGAAAGAACTGGTTGATTTTAATATGGATGTGGCAGTGAGAGCTGAAGTACAGCTGAAGGAAAAATTGGATCAATTGGCAGAGGACAAAGCCTTGTTTACAATACGCCAGCATTTCAAAGACAAATGTACAAATGGGAAGCTAATCCAGAGACCAATCCTGATATTTGGTGATTCAAATACTTCACGGCTACCAAAATGCAATGCCAAGAGAGTACGGGTAGACTCATATCCAGGAGAACGATTTTACGATGCCCTTTTGAAGAAGACAATGAATCATGTCTTCTTGAATCATGAAGTCAATTTTCCATTTCGAATTAAGGACATAAATGCCAGGAATGGAGAGCAGGCAGAAAGGGAATTGGGGGCACTTTTTAAAGTGACCACAGAAAGACTTCCGAAAGGGATTTACTGTATCTATCAGCCATATTAAAGGGATATGCCACCATTTGGGGAAATACGCTCATTTGAAGAGCCCTAGAGTTAAACTGTTGTAGAGTTTTACCTTTCTCCAGTTCATCCAGCCGTTCTCTGGGTCTGGCGATGCCACTTTTAGTTCCGGCCTACATCATTGAATCGGATTAGACCATTAGCATCTCGCCCGTTAGCATCTCGCCCGTTAGCATCACGCTTAAAAGTGACTAAGTTTTCCGGTAATTTTCCTGTTTAAAACTTGTCTCTTCTCAAGTTAGAAAGTGTAATAAGACCAACAGAACCTTGCACCTATATGGAGATTGTTAATTACTTGGTTTTTGAAATAAATGAAGAGGAAATTGAGTTGGAATGGAAGTTGACTTGTCTTTTCTCCCCATAGATATTGAGGAGTTAACTTAGAAAATGTGCTTAGGTGGTTGCTGTTGTAAATATCAGGCTAGTAATCCTCACGGTTTCCTTATGAAAGTAGCTTCTAGAAGCTAGCCAGACACAGATGAACTCAGCTGGACACGGATGAACAATGCTCTTCTTAGTTTATTACAATGTAATGTAGATGCCATAGACTCACACAGGCGTGACAAGTTCAGCATTGTCAGTAAGTAAAATAAATAGAAGGGAGAAACTTACTACTACCAGCCAAGCAGAGGTATTTAGCGAAGCTGGCAGACATTGACAACGTCGACCCATACGAAAATGGAACAGAGACCTAGACTCTTTACCACCTTGCACCTACAGTATATGGAGATTGTTAATTACTTGGTTTCTGAAATAAATTAAGAGGAAATTGACTTGGAATGGAGGAGAGAAACACGTCAGCTTGACATTCCGTGTGCACTCTAGTAGCCACTAGGAGACTGGAGTAGAACACTCGATCCACTGGTCATCAATCAGACTTCGGTAGTGCCGAGGTGCTTAGTAGAAAGGATGGCGCTTAAGACTGGCGTGGGCTGGAGCCATACGCCTCAAGAGCGATTTACTTTTAAAGCAATGCCCAGCGTGAAGTTCTGGCACAACCTCCACACAAAGATGAATTGAACGGCTATAGTACTACTTCCGACCAGCGACGGCAACGTGCATTACAAAAAAATTGTGAGAGCATCCCTTAATTTATCTGGGAGGAAATGACGTAGCCATTACTTCACACCACACCCACAGGTGTATGTAATCAATCATGCACTGAACTGCGCCAGCCTGACTACATGAGCTTTATTTTTGTGTGTACCATGTGTACCATATATAAAACAAGTAACAACTTGACCTGGATGTCACCTCCCACCCCTTCAACCTTAATAATGAACTTCATAAACTTAACTTAAAGCTAAAACAAATATCTGTCTCTGTGATTCATTTTTTTTTTAGACTTTATAATCAATAAATGATATTCGTTTAAAAAAAATCACATTTTTGTGGGGGATGTAAACGCATAGGCTGATATTCCACACATAAGTGAGTTGTGATTTATTATTTAATGAATGTCATTAATTGATTAGAAACTCTAATGCCAATAGCTGGAATGGAAAGAGCATAGTCTAAGCTTTATTTTGGTGTGTAACTTCACTTTGGGGGGTGTCAGTGCATATGTGCTTTCACAGTAATCAATGACCTATTTGCATGTGACTGAGAGAGGTGATAATGGAGCAATTAACTGAGTTTCACTGTACTTATGACTATTTGACTCATATCCTGTAAACAAATGTGGGTGGGGCTGTAAGGATGATGGAACAATTAGCTGAGTTTCACTGTAATTATGACTATATTGCTCATATGCTGTAAACACACCCTAGGAAATGTGGGTGGGGCTGTAAAGTACCACTTATAAGTAGGCATAAACTGCTCACTCACCCTTCCATTCTCAGAGACAAAACTCAGCAGAGAAGTCTTCTCTCCAAAGCATCAGAGGTCTTCAGAGCTCCAGAAGGCTGCTATCAACCAGAAAACCACATTTCATTGCTACTAAGAAGCTTTTATTCCTTAGGCTTTTACCCAGAGCTACAAAAGCAATTTTAATTGCTAAGAAGCGTTTATTCATAGAAGACATAAGAAAATCCTCACCAGAATTCTTCAGAAGCCAGCCCTCTTACAACAAGCAAAACAAAGACATTTTCATTGCTACTGAAAAAGAACAAAGAAAAAAAGGACACGAAAAGACAGACCCTCATCACACAGAATCCTGCTATCAGGATTTTATTCATAGAAGCCTGACCTAGGAACCCAAACAAGAAGACACAGAAGGAATTTAAAAAAAGAAGATATGGCAGAAGAAAAGGCGGTCACTAAAGCCCTTGCCAAATCCTTCAAAATATATCTTAAGGTACATCAGCACCTTGATTACTGCTTAAAATTCAACAACAACATTTTGGAAGATAGAAACTTTGCAGATGCTTACAACCGTCTTAGGCTGGCTGTGCAAACCAAACCAACCGATGGGCAAGTGCACACACAAGTTAACACAGCTTGTAGCAATTGGACTGAGGATACAGTTGCAGTCATCACTAGACATTTTGAAGGTGTATTGGCAGATTTCAACTTCAATACAGATACCACAAACTGGGAGGAGGCATGGGCTATGGCAGTAAACTGGGCCAAGAAAGAACTGGTTGATTTTAATATGGATGTGGCAGTGAGAGCTGAAGTACAGCTGAAGGAAAAATTGGATCAATTGGCAGAGGACAAAGCCTTGTTTACAATACGCCAGCATTTCAAAGACAAATGTACAAATGGGAAGCTAATCCAGAGACCAATCCTGATATTTGGTGATTCAAATACTTCACGGCTACCAAAATGCAATGCCAAGAGAGTGCGGGTAGACTCATATCCAGGAGAACGATTTTTACGATGCCCTTTTGAAGAAGACAATGAATCATGTCTTCTTGAATCATGAAGTCAATTTTCCATTTCGAATTAAGGACATAAATGCCAGGAATGGAGAGCAGGCAGAAAGGGAATTGGGGGCACTTTTAAAGTGACCACAGAAAGACTTCCGAAAGGGATTTACTGTATCTATCAGCCATATTAAAGGGATATGCCACCATTTGGGGAAATACGCTCATTTGAAGAGCCCTAGAGTTAAACTGTTGTAGAGTTTTACCTTTCTCCAGTTCATCCAGCCGTTCTCTGGGTCTGGCGATGCCACTTTTAGTTCCGGCCTACATCATTGAATCGGATTAGACCATTAGCATCTCGCCCGTTAGCATCTCGCCCGTTAGCATCACGCTTAAAAGTGACTAAGATTTCCGGTAATTTTCCTGTTTAAAACTTGTCTCTTCTCAAGTTAGAAAGTGTAATAAGACCAACAGAACCTTGCACCTATATGGAGATTGTTAATTACTTGGTTTTTGAAATAAATGAAGAGGAAATTGAGTTGGAATGGAAGTTGACTTGTCTTTTCTCCCCATAGATATTGAGGAGTTAACTTAGAAAATGTGCTTAGGTGGTTGCTGTTGTAAATATCAGGCTAGTAATCCTCACGGTTTCCTTATGAAAGTAGCTTCTAGAAGCTAGCCAGACACAGATGAACTCAGCTGGACACGGATGAACAATGCTCTTCTTAGTTTATTACAATGTAATGTAGATGCCATAGACTCACACAGGCGTGACAAGTTCAGCATTGTCAGTAAGTAAAATAAATAGAAGGGAGAAACTTACTACCAGCGCCAAGCAGAGGTATTTAGCGAAGCTGGCAGACATTGACAACGTCGACCCATACGAAAATGGAACAGAGACCTAGACTCTTTACCACCTTGCACCTACAGTATATGGAGATTGTTAATTACTTGGTTTCTGAAATAAATTAAGAGGAAATTGACTTGGAATGGAGGAGAGAAACACGTCAGCTTGACATTCCGTGTGCACTCTAGTAGCCACTAGGAGACTGGAGTAGAACACTCGTCCACTGGTCATCAATCAGACTCGGTAGTGCCGAGGTGCTTAGTAGAAAGGATGCGCTTTTAAGACTGGCGTGGGCTGGAGCCATACGCCTCAAGAGCGATTTACTTTTAAAGCAATGCCCAGCGTGAAGTTCTGGCACAACCTCCACACAAAGATGAATTGAACGGCTATAGTACTACTTCCGACCAGCGACGGCAACGTGCATTACAAAAAAATTGTGAGAGCATCCCTTAATTTATCTGGGAGGAAATGACGTAGCCATTACTTCACACCACACCCACAGGTGTATGTAATCAATCATGCACTGAACTGCGCCAGCCTGACTACATGAGCTTTATTTTTGTGTGTACCATGTGTACCATATATAAAACAAGTAACAACTTGACCTGGATGTCACCTCCCACCCCTTCAACCTTAATAATGAACTTCATAAACTTAACTTAAAGCTAAAACAAATATCTGTCTCTGTGATTCATTTTTGTTAGACTTTATAATCAATAAATGATATTCGTTTAAAAAAATCACATTTTTGTGGGGGATGTAAACGCATAGGCTGATATTCCACACATAAGTGAGTTGTGATTTATTATTTAATGAATGTCATTAATTGATTAGAAACTCTAATGCCAATAGCTGGAATGGAAAGAGCATAGTCTAAGCTTTATTTTGGTGTGTAACTTCACTTTGGGGGGTGTCAGTGCATATGTGCTTTCACAGTAATCAATGACCTATTTGCATGTGACTGAGAGAGGTGATAATGGAGCAATTAACTGAGTTTCACTGTACTTATGACTATTTGACTCATATCCTGTAAACAAATGTGGGTGGGGCTGTAAGGATGATGGAACAATTAGCTGAGTTTCACTGTAATTATGACTATATTGCTCATATGCTGTAAACACACCCTAGGAAATGTGGGTGGGGCTGTAAAGTACCACTTATAAGTAGGCATAAACTGCTCACTCACCCTTCCATTCTCAGAGACAAAACTCAGCAGAGAAGTCTTCTCTCCAAAGCATCAGAGGTCTTCAGAGCTCCAGAAGGCTGCTATCAACCAGAAAACCACATTTCATTGCTACTAAGAAGCTTTTATTCCTTAGGCTTTTACCCAGAGCTACAAAAGCAATTTTAATTGCTAAGAAGCGTTTATTCATAGAAGACATAAGAAAATCCTCACCAGAATTCTTCAGAAGCCAGCCCTCTTACAACAAGCAAAACAAAGACATTTTCATTGCTACTGAAAAAAAAAAAAAAAAAAAAGGACACGAAAAGACAGACCCTCATCACACAGAATCCTGCTATCAGGATTTTATTCATAGAAGCCTGACCTAGGAACCCAAACAAGAAGACACAGAAGGAATTAAAAAAAAAAAAGAAGATATGGCAGAAGAAAAGGCGGTCACTAAAGCCCTTGCCAAATCCTTCAAAATATATCTTAAGGTACATCAGCACCTTGATTACTGCTTAAAATTCAACAACAACATTTTGGAAGATAGAAACTTTGCAGATGCTTACAACCGTCTTAGGCTGGCTGTGCAAACCAAACCAACCGATGGGCAAGTGCACACACAAGTTAACACAGCTTGTAGCAATTGGACTGAGGATACAGTTGCAGTCATCACTAGACATTTTGAAGGTGTATTGGCAGATTTCAACTTCAATACAGATACCACAAACTGGGAGGAGGCATGGGCTATGGCAGTAAACTGGGCCAAGAAAGAACTGGTTGATTTTAATATGGATGTGGCAGTGAGAGCTGAAGTACAGCTGAAGGAAAAATTGGATCAATTGGCAGAGGACAAAGCCTTGTTTACAATACGCCAGCATTTCAAAGACAAATGTACAAATGGGAAGCTAATCCAGAGACCAATCCTGATATTTGGTGATTCAAATACTTCACGGCTCCCAAAATGCAATGCCAAGAGAGTACGGGTAGACTCATATCCAGGAGAACGATTTTACGATGCCCTTTTGAAGAAGACAATGAATCATGTCTTCTTGAATCATGAAGTCAATTTTCCATTTCGAATTAAGGACATAAATGCCAGGAATGGAGAGCAGGCAGAAAGGGAATTGGGGGCACTTTTTAAAGTGACCACAGAAAGACTTCCGAAAGGGATTTACTGTATCTATCAGCCATATTAAAGGGATATGCCACCATTTGGGGAAATACGCTCATTTGAAGAGCCCTAGAGTTAAACTGTTGTAGAGTTTTACCTTTCTCCAGTTCATCCAGCCGTTCTCTGGGTCTGGCGATGCCACTTTTAGTTCCGGCCTACATCATTGAATCGGATTAGACCATTAGCATCTCGCCCGTTAGCATCTCGCCCGTTAGCATCACGCTTAAAAGTGACTAAGATTTCCGGTAATTTTCCTGTTTAAAACTTGTCTCTTCTCAAGTTAGAAAGTGTAATAAGACCAACAGAACCTTGCACCTATATGGAGATTGTTAATTACTTGGTTTTTTTGAAATAAATGTAGAGGAAATTGAGTTGGAATGGAAGTTGACTTGTCTTTTCTCCCCATAGATATTGAGGAGTTAACTTAGAAAATGTGCTTAGGTGGTTGCTGTTGTAAATATCAGGCTAGTAATCCTCACGGTTTCCTTATGAAAGTAGCTTCTAGAAGCTAGCCAGACACAGATGAACTCAGCTGGACACGGATGAACAATGCTCTTCTTAGTTTATTACAATGTAATGTAGATGCCATAGACTCACACAGGCGTGACAAGTTCAGCATTGTCAGTAAGTAAAATAAATAGAAGGGAGAAACTTACTACCAGCGCCAAGCAGAGGTATTTAGCGAAGCTGGCAGACATTGACAACGTCGACCCATACTGAAAATGGAACAGAGACCTAGACTCTTTACCACCTTGCACCTACAGTATATGGAGATTGTTAATTACTTGGTTTCTGAAATAAATTAAGAGGAAATTGACTTGGAATGGAGGAGGAGAAGAAACGTCAGCTTGACATTCCGTGTGCACTCTAGTAGCCACTAGGAGACTGGAGTAGAACACTCGTCCACTGGTCATCAATCAGACTCGGTAGTGCCGAGGTGCTTAGTAGAAAGGATGGCGCTTTAAGACTGGCGTGGGCTGGAGAGCCGCCTCAAGAGCGATTTACTTTTTAAAGCAATGCCCAGCGTGAAGTTCTGGCACAACCTCCACACAAAGATGAATTGAACGGCTATAGTACTACTTCCGACCAGATGACGGCAACGTGCATTACAAAAAAATTGTGAGAGCATCCCTTAATTTATCTGGGAGGAAATGACGTAGCCATTACTTCACACCACACCCACAGGTGTATGTAATCAATCATGCACTGAACTGCGCCAGCCTGACTACATGAGCTTTATTTTTGTGTGTACCATGTGTACCATATATAAAACAAGTAACAACTTGACCTGGATGTCACCTCCCACCCCTTCAACCTTAATAATGAACTTCATAAACTTAACTTAAAGCTAAAACAAATATCTGTCTCTGTGATTCATTTTTGTTAGACTTTATAATCAATAAATGATATTCGTTTAAAAAAATCACATTTTTGTGGGGGATGTAAACGCATAGGCTGATATTCCACACATAAGTGAGTTGTGATTTATTATTTAATGAATGTCATTAATTGATTAGAAACTCTAATGCCAATAGCTGGAATGGAAAGAGCATAGTCTAAGCTTTATTTTGGTGTGTAACTTCACTTTGGGGGGTGTCAGTGCATATGTGCTTTCACAGTAATCAATGACCTATTTGCATGTGACTGAGAGAGGTGATAATGGAGCAATTAACTGAGTTTCACTGTACTTATGACTATTTGACTCATATCCTGTAAACAAATGTGGGTGGGGCTGTAAGGATGATGGAACAATTAGCTGAGTTTCACTGTAATTATGACTATATTGCTCATATGCTGTAAACACACCCTAGGAAATGTGGGTGGGGCTGTAAAGTACCACTTATAAGTAGGCATAAACTGCTCACTCACCCTTCCATTCTCAGAGACAAAACTCAGCAGAGAAGTCTTCTCTCCAAAGCATCAGAGGTCTTCAGAGCTCCAGAAGGCTGCTATCAACCAGAAAACCACATTTCATTGCTACTAAGAAGCTTTTATTCCTTAGGCTTTTACCCAGAGCTACAAAAGCAATTTTAATTGCTAAGAAGCGTTTATTCATAGAAGACATAAGAAAATCCTCACCAGAATTCTTCAGAAGCCAGCCCTCTTACAACAAGCAAAACAAAGACATTTTCATTGCTACTGAAAAAAGAACAAAGAAAAAAGGACAAGAAAAGACAGACCCTCATCACACAGAAGCCTGCTATCAGGATTTTATTCATAGAAGCCTGACCTAGGAACCCAAACAAGAAGACACAGAAGGAATTTTAAAAAAGAAGATATGGCAGAAGAAAAGGCAGTCACTAAAGCCCTTGCCAAATCCTTCAAAATATATCTTAAGGTACATCAGCACCTTGATTACTGCTTAAAATTCAACAACAACATTTTGGAAGATAGAAACTTTGCAGATGCTTACAACCGTCTTAGGCTGGCTGTGCAAACCAAACCAACCGATGGGCAAGTGCACACACAAGTTAACACAGCTTGTAGCAATTGGACTGAGGATACAGTTGCAGTCATCACTAGACATTTTGAAGGTGTATTGGCAGATTTCAACTTCAATACAGATACCACAAACTGGGAGGAGGCATGGGCTATGGCAGTAAACTGGGCCAAGAAAGAACTGGTTGATTTTAATATGGATGTGGCAGTGAGAGCTGAAGTACAGCTGAAGGAAAAATTGGATCAATTGGCAGAGGACAAAGCCTTGTTTACAATACGCCAGCATTTCAAAGACAAATGTACAAATGGGAAGCTAATCCAGAGACCAATCCTGATATTTGGTGATTCAAATACTTCACGGCTCCCAAAATGCAATGCCAAGAGAGTACGGGTAGACTCATATCCAGGAGAACGATTTTACGATGCCCTTTTGAAGAAGACAATGAATCATGTCTTCTTGAATCATGAAGTCAATTTTCCATTTCGAATTAAGGACATAAATGCCAGGAATGGAGAGCAGGCAGAAAGGGAATTGGGGGCACTTTTTAAAGTGACCACAGAAAGACTTCCGAAAGGGATTTACTGTGTCTATCAGCCATATTAAAGGGATATGCCACCATTTGGGGAAATACGCTCATTTGAAGAGCCCTAGAGTTAAACTGTTGTAGAGTTTTACCTTTCTCCAGTTCATCCAGCCGTTCTCTGGGTCTGGCGATGCCACTTTTAGTTCCGGCCTACATCATTGAATCGGATTAGACCATTAGCATCTCGCCCGTTAGCATCTCGCCCGTTAGCATCACGCTTAAAAGTGACTAAGATTTCCGGTAATTTTCCTGTTTAAAACTTGTCTCTTCTCAAGTTAGAAAGTGTAATAAGACCAACAGAACCTTGCACCTATATGGAGATTGTTAATTACTTGGTTTTTGAAATAAATGAAGAGGAAATTGAGTTGGAATGGAAGTTGACTTGTCTTTTCTCCCCATAGATATTGAGGAGTTAACTTAGAAAATGTGCTTAGGTGGTTGCTGTTGTAAATATCAGGCTAGTAATCCTCACGGTTTCCTTATGAAAGTAGCTTCTAGAAGCTAGCCAGACACAGATGAACTCAGCTGGACACGGATGAACAATGCTCTTCTTAGTTTATTACAATGTAATGTAGATGCCATAGACTCACACAGGCGTGACAAGTTCAGCATTGTCAGTAAGTAAAATAAATAGAAGGGAGAAACTTACTACCAGCGCCAAGCAGAGGTATTTAGCGAAGCTGGCAGACATTGACAACGTCGACCCATACGAAAATGGAACAGAGACCTAGACTCTTTACCACCTTGCACCTACAGTATATGGAGATTGTTAATTACTTGGTTTCTGAAATAAATTAAGAGGAAATTGACTTGGAATGGAGGAGAGAAACACGTCAGCTTGACATTCCGTGTGCACTCTAGTAGCCACTAGGAGACTGGAGTAGAACACTCGTCCACTGGTCATCAATCAGACTCGGTAGTGCCGAGGTGCTTAGTAGAAAGGATGGCGCTTAAGACTGGCGTGGGCTGGAGCCATACGCCTCAAGAGCGATTTACTTTTAAAGCAATGCCCAGCGTGAAGTTCTGGCACAACCTCCACACAAAGATGAATTGAACGGCTATAGTACTACTTCCGACCAGCGACGGCAACGTGCATTACAAAAAAATTGTGAGAGCATCCCTTAATTTATCTGGGAGGAAATTACGTAGCCATTACTTCACACCACACCCACAGGTGTATGTAATCAATCATGCACTGAACTGCGCCAGCCTGACTACATGAGCTTTATTTTTGTGTGTACCATGTGTACCATATATAAAACAAGTAACAACTTGACCTGGATGTCACCTCCCACCCCTTCAACCTTAATAATGAACTTCATAAACTTAACTTAAAGCTAAAACAAATATCTGTCTCTGTGATTCATTTTTGTTAGACTTTATAATCAATAAATGATATTCGTTTAAAAAAATCACATTTTTGTGGGGGATGTAAACGCATAGGCTGATATTCCACACATAAGTGAGTTGTGATTTATTATTTAATGAATGTCATTAATTGATTATAAACTCTAATGCCAATAGCTGGAATGGAAAGAGCATAGTCTAAGCTTTATTTTGGTGTGTAACTTCACTTTGGGGGGTGTCAGTGCATATGTGCTTTCACAGTAATCAATGACCTATTTGCATGTGACTGAGAGAGGTGATAATGGAGCAATTAACTGAGTTTCACTGTACTTATGACTATTTGACTCATATCCTGTAAACAAATGTGGGTGGGGCTGTAAGGATGATGGAACAATTAGCTGAGTTTCACTGTAATTATGACTATATTGCTCATATGCTGTAAACACACCCTAGGAAATGTGGGTGGGGCTGTAAAGTACCACTTATAAGTAGGCATAAACTGCTCACTCACCCTTCCATTCTCAGAGACAAAACTCAGCAGAGAAGTCTTCTCTCCAAAGCATCAGAGGTCTTCAGAGCTCCAGAAGGCTGCTATCAACCAGAAAACCACATTTCATTGCTACTAAGAAGCTTTTATTCCTTAGGCTTTTACCCAGAGCTACAAAAGCAATTTTAATTGCTAAGAAGCGTTTATTCATAGAAGACATAAGAAAATCCTCACCAGAATTCTTCAGAAGCCAGCCCTCTTACAACAAGCAAAACAAAGACATTTTCATTGCTACTGAAAAAGAACAAAGAAAAAAGGACACGAAAAGACAGACCCTCATCACACAGAATCCTGCTATCAGGATTTTATTCATAGAAGCCTGACCTAGGAACCCAAACAAGAAGACACAGAAGGAATTTTAAAAAAGAAGATATGGCAGAAGAAAAGGCAGTCACTAAAGCCCTTGCCAAATCCTTTAAAATATATCTTAAGGTACATCAGCACCTTGATTACTGCTTAAAATTCAACAACAACATTTGGAAGATAGAAACTTTGCAGATGCTTACAACCGTCTTAGGCTGGCTGTGCAAACCAAACCAACCGATGGGCAAGTGCACACACAAGTTAACACAGCTTGTAGCAATTGGACTGAGGATACAGTTGCAGTCATCACTAGACATTTTGAAGGTGTATTGGCAGATTTCAACTTCAATACAGATACCACAAACTGGGAGGAGGCATGGGCTATGGCAGTAAACTGGGCCAAGAAAGAACTGGTTGATTTTAATATGGATGTGGCAGTGAGAGCTGAAGTACAGCTGAAGGAAAATTGGATCAATTGGCAGAGGACAAAGCCTTGTTTACAATACGCCAGCATTTCAAAGACAAATGTACAAATGGGAAGCTAATCCAGAGACCAATCCTGATATTTGGTGATTCAAATACTTCACGGCCCAAAATGCAATGCCAAGAGAGTGCGGGTAGACTCATATCCAGGAGAACGATTTTACGATGCCCTTTTGAAGAAGACAATGAATCATGTCTTCTTGAATCATGAAGTCAATTTTCCATTTCGAATTAAGGACATAAATGCCAGGAATGGAGAGCAGGCAGAAAGGGAATTGGGGGCACTTTTTAAAGTGACCACAGAAAGACTTCGAAAGGGATTTACTGTATCTATCAGCCATATTAAAGGGATATGCCACCATTTGGGAAATACGCTCATTTGAAGAGCCCTAGAGTTAAACTGTTGTAGAGTTTTACCTTTCTCCAGTTCATCCAGCCGTTCTCTGGGTCTGGCGATGCCACTTTTAGTTCCGGCCTACATCATTGAATCGGATTAGACCATTAGCATCTGTTGTAAATATCAGGCTAGTAATCCTTAGCATCTCAATTTTCCCGAATTAAGGACATAGCATCAGGCAGAAAGGGGAATGGGGGCACTTTTTTAAAAAAGTGACTAAGACTTTCTATCAGTAATTTTCCTCATTTTAAAACTTGTTTCTCTTCATCCAGCCGTTCTCTGGGTTAGAAAGTGCCTACATCATTAATAAGACCAACAGAACCTTGCATCCTAAATGGAGATTTTTGTTTTAAAATTAATTGGTTTTGAAATAAATGAAGAGGAAATTGAGTTGGAATGGAAGTTGACTTGTCTTTTCTCCCCATAGATATTGAGGAGTTAACTTAGAAAATGTGCTTAGGTGGTTGCTGTTGTAAATATCAGGCTAGTAATCCTCCACGGTTTCCTTATGAAAGTAGCTTCTAGAAGCTAGCCAGACACAGATGAACTCAGCTGGACACGGATGAACAATGCTCTTCTTAGTTTATTACAATGTAATGTAGATGCCATAGACTCACACAGGCGTGACAAGTTCAGCATTGTCAGTAAGTAAAATAAATAGAAGGGAGAAACTTACTACCAGCCAAGCAGAGGTATTTAGCGAAGCTGGCAGACATTGACAAGCGTCGACCCATACGAAAATGGAACAGAGACCTAGACTCTTTACCACCTTGCACCTACAGTATATGGAGATTGTTAATTACTTGGTTTCTGAAATAAATTAAGAGGAAATTGACTTGGAATGGAGGAGAGAAACACGTCAGCTTGACATTCCGTGTGCACTCTAGTAGCCACTAGGAGACTGGAGTAGAACACTGGAATCCACTGGTCATCAATCAGACTTCGGTAGTGCCGAGGTGCTTAGTAGAAAGGATGGCGCTTAAGACTGGCGTGGGCTGGAGCCATCGCGCCTCAAGAAGCGATTTACTTTTAAAGCAATGCCCAGCGTGAAGTTCTGGCACAACCTCCACACAAAGATGAATTGAGCGGCTATAGTACTACTTCCGACCAGCGGACGCAGCGTGCATTACAAAAAATTGTGAGAGCATCCCTTAATTTATCTGGGAGGAAATTACGAAGCCATTACTTCACACCACACCCACAGGTGTATGTAATCAATCATGCACTGAACTGCGCCAGCCTGACTACATGAGCTTTATTTTTGTGTGTACCATGTGTACCATTTATAAAACAAGTAACAACTTGACCTGGATGTCACCTCCCACCCCTTCAACCTTAATAATGAACTTCATAAACTTAACTTAAAGCTAAAACAAATATCTGTCTCTGTGATTCATTTTTTTTAGACTTTATAATCAATAAATGACATTCGTTTAAAAAAATCACATTTTTGTGGGGGATGTAAACGCATAGGCTGATATTCCACACATAAGTGAGTTGTGATTTATTATTTAATGAATGTCATTAATTGATTATAAACTCTAATGCCAATAGCTGGAATGGAAAGAGCATAGTCTAAGCTTTATTTTGGTGTGTAACTTCACTTTGGGGGGTGTCAGTGCATATGTGCTTTCACAGTAATCAATGACCTATTTGCATGTGACTGAGAGAGGTGATAATGGAGCAATTAACTGAGTTTCACTGTACTTATGACTATTTGACTCATATCCTGTAAACAAATGTGGGTGGGGCTGTAAGGATGATGGAACAATTAGCTGAGTTTCACTGTAATTATGACTATATTGCTCATATGCTGTAAACACACCCTAGGAAATGTGGGTGGGGCTGTAAAGTACCACTTATAAGTAGGCATAACCTGCTCACTCACCCTTCCATTCTCAGAGACAAAACTCAGCAGAGAAGTCTTCTCTCCAAAGCATCAGAGGTCTTCAGAGCTCCAGAAGGCTGCTATCAACCAGAAAACCACATTTCATTGCTACTAAGAAGCTTTTATTCCTTAGGCTTTTACCCAAAGCTACAAAAGCAATTTTAATTGCTAAGAAGCGTTTATTCATAGAAGACATAAGAAAATCCTCACCAGAATTCTTCAGAAGCCAGCCCTCTTACAACAAGCAAAACAAAGACATTTTCATTGCTACTGAAAAAAGAACAAAGAAAAAAGGACAAGAAAAGACAGACCCTCATCACACAGAAGCCTGCTATCAGGATTTTATTCATAGAAGCCTGACCTAGGAACCCAAACAAGAAGACACAGAAGGAATTTTAAAAAAGAAGATATGGCAGAAGAAAAGGCAGTCACTAAAGCCCTTGCCAAATCCTTTAAAATATATCTTAAGGTACATCAGCACCTTGATTACTGCTTAAAATTCAACAACAAAATGTTGGAAGATAGAAACTTTGCAGATGCTTACAACCGTCTTAGGCTGGCTGTGCAAACCAAACCAACCGATGGGCAAGTGCACACACAAGTTAACACAGCTTGTAGCAATTGGACTGAGGATACAGTTGCAGTTTTTAAATCATTAGCCTACTTGGGTGGGGAGCTAAAGCTATGCCATAGTCAGACTCAGAAATATTATATATTTATCAATGTAGGCCTAAGTAACAAGTGTATACAACGTTATACAAGTTAGGCTCAGCGTTACAAAATGTCATTTGTAATGTCATCTGCGCAACACGTGTCATGCACAGCTTCTCCACTCGCACGCATCACACCGGGCCTGCTGTGCTGTAGGCCTATTGTGTAGCTTAAGTGCAACGTGAAACTTGAAGATGTAAAGAAAAAAAATGAAAACAGGAGAAAAACTTCGATCAAGTTTGGAGAAAAGTCGGAGGTATGCATTTGTAAGGTATTCTTTGTTGCGTGCATTAAGTGCGCACGATGTTCACCTATGACAGCAAAAAGACTTTAAGATGAACATGAAGCAGGTGTCACGGACTGTTACGGGCTGCTACTTGAATTGACCCAAAAGCAGGACAACACACCAAGAGTAGATTTACTGACTTTAGTTACAGAGTGCAGCGCAGGAATCTTACAACAATGACACAGAAGGAACATAACGAAACTAGGGGTTTATATACACAGGGATTTAACAAGGCTCAGGTGGACAAGGAACAAGGTAAAACAAGACAGGTGGAAACCATAATTAACAGACTAACGCGGATCAGGTGAGGGGCGGAGACACGGGCACAGGGAACAGAAACACGTGGCAAAACAAACAAAGAAACACATGGAACAGGACACAGGAAGTAAACAAGAGATGAAGACATGAACACTAAACGGGGAAAACAAAACACGACAGGACCCTTACAGCAGGCTTGCCATGACAGAAATAATGATAGCCAGCCTTCAATGTCCTCTTTTGTCACTTCTCCAAGCATACATCTGAGAGCAAGGCAATCCCTCACAGAGAAATGCGAGTTTTGCTGCAGGGACATAATTTTACGTTGTAAGTGATGTTTCTTCATTCGGATTCATTTGCAATCCATTCCATTCTGAATAAACAAACATAGTTTAGCCTACATTCTTCATCCTCTGTTGCATAATTCATTAATATAATTCTAAACGGATTTCTGTAGCTCAAACAGCTCGGAATTGTAGTTGAGAACGTCAGTTATAATGGCCCACGTATTTAAAAAATGTCGGGTTTAAATCGGGCTCGGGCTCATAATTACAGTTAATGTGTCGGGCGGGTCGGGCTCGGGCACAATGTGCACGGGCTCGGGTAGGGTCGGGCTTGATTTTTTGGGCCCGATCTACTCTAGTGCAGGCACTAATGGAACCAACGGTGTATCTCGTAAATTACCTCACTAATAATGCACTGAAAAAAATGAGATGCAAGAATTACTTAATTTTATTTAGGTAACCATTTCCCCTTAATTTAATTTAGCTACATCCAGCCATTTAGATTTAGTTGAATTTGCTAAATATTTTCTTGCAAATAAAGCTAAACTAAATTGAGTTGAATTTGCTTAACTAAATCAAGCCAAGCAAACTCTAATAAAATATTTTGAGTAAAATGTAATATTATTTTCTTGGTAAAAATTAAGGTTATATTTTAAGCTTAAATTAAACTAAAACTCAAAACACAAATGGTATGATTATAACTTTACCTTTATTAATTCACATGCAAATTCCAACAAAGAAAACACAGTTCTGCATGAGAGACAGATGAACACAAGCGATATGCATGAATGAACATTGGTTGCTCACTGGTCCTGTGTGCCTAAAATATCAAGATTGATAAGAATATTAAAATATAATAATAATAAACCTGCTCTCAATCAAAACTGCAATGAGGACAATGTATCTATAAATAAGGGAGCAACAGCAGTAGAGAATGAGAGAGGTAGAGTGTGATAGAGAAAGAAAGAGAGAATGAAAGAAAAAGGGAAAGAAAAATAAAAACAGAGCCCAAAAAACAGATACTTTGGCTTTGAATTTAAATGTCACTTGGTTCTTAAGGTAGAGAAACTTGGGTGAGAGCTTCTCACCATTCATCTGCATGACCACTTTTTGCACGAATTTGTGTCTGATACAAAGCCAAACACAAGATATTGTGTGTGTGTGTGTGTGTGTGTGTAAAAGTGTGCCGAGAGAGAGGACGAATGATAGAAAGAAAGACAGAGAGAGAGAGAGAGAGCAGGGACGAGAAAGAAGAGCCCCACTTGCCCATCTAATGATTTGGTTCTTAAGATTGAGAACCTTGGGTAGGAGCTTATCACCATCCATCTGAATGACAACTTTTTGCATGAATTCATAATAGTATTGGAGAGCTCAACATTGATTCAACGTGTATATGACCCCTAGCTTCACCAAAGTCCTTTTAGGCAAGTCCCTCCACTCGGCGGCCATAATGCAAAGCTTTTTGGGCACTCTTTGGGCATCCTATTTGGCAGAAATGCGCGTGCGCAAGGCTTCACGACATCAACCATACTCCAGTGCCGAGTTCACAACACATGATTGGCACGATGTCTGCACAACACACCATATGATTGGCTCAATGTATTCACATGTTGACGTTTTGCCGAGGAAGGGGTGGGATGTGTATACAACGGCTAACGGTATTACTAACTAACCCTATGCATTTCTATGGAGGATTTTTCGAGTGCTGTGTCTCCTCATTAGAAAGTCTCTGGCTTCACTGCACAGTCTTGTGCAACAGACCAAGGTTCCTCCAAAATGATGCCTCCATCCACAGCAATGCCGATGTCCTCATGTTCCAAGGGGTGGTTTTCTCTTGACACCTCCTTGCCATGGATATCCTGTACAAAATTTAAAAAGCTGCGTTAGGTACGAGCTGGGAGCTGGCTTGAAGGTTTTTGGCTTAAAAATTGGCATAAAAATAAATGTGACTATTGATGAGTTAACACCCTTTATTGCAATTTCATCATGCACTTGGTTAGTGTTACTTACCATGTACATGTATGAGAGAATCATCACCTAAATAAAGGCACAGGGTCTTGATGGCTGCCTCCCTCCTCAGATGTACAGTCTCTGTCTGTTCAGATACAGGGATATTAATTATTTTGTGAAAATACAATTAATACTCTAAATAATAATAACCTCTATTTATAAAGCACTTTTAATACAGAAGATTCAGTTCAGAGTGCTTTACAGCAGATAACAGGCATTTGGCAAGCATTTGTTTCCCCTGTATTGGTTGAAACAAACCACATAATCATGTCCCAACGAAGCAGCGTCAGACTTAAATTCTGACAGGAATTGAGTGTGACGACATCAGGCTAATAAAGTGTACCATTTGGGGAAGGAACAATGTGAGCAACGGGAAAATGAGCGAGTGGGTGAATGTATGACAACTCATGTAGTCGTATCAATCCTGAGGAGTCCAGTTATAGTTAGTCACGAAATGATAATGCCTCTATCTATCGCTATGTTGTAATAAGGGACAGAAGAGCAGTGTGTAAGGTGACCATAAGTGATGGCAGTTGCAAATAGCAGAAAAAGATCCAATGTGATCATTGTATGTAATATGTAATAGAAGTTAACACAATAATAGTAATAGTAATAATACAAACCTACACCTTGCAAAATCCTCAAATGTTTAGCAATTTTATGTCCTTCAAACCTTCTTCTGGACCTTCTTCTTCTGGAAAACAGCGGTCACTGGACATCCAAGGTTACGCATCTTTGACCTGTAGCTTGCCTGAATACCCAAGCCTCACAGGCATTTCCTGATCCAATCAGTAACTAAAGAGGATAGAAACACATTTATAATATAAATATGAAGTATACATGTATGAAATATACTTTTTCAATACATGCACAAATGGCACTAGTTAATCAAACGATTTTGACACTTAATTTAATTGACATTTCACACATTATCTTACAATCTACCAACAATAGCTACACAGCCCTGCTTGATGGTCTGACTGTCCCCTTGGAGGGAACACATTTCGAATTTCAACACCATGGAACAATGTTCAACCAACACCTGCTTAACAGGTGCGTAGCATCAGCCTGTCCAGATCTTGCACTGCTATTAACTTGAGTTTGAGAAATGCCACCATCACCACACATATTCAGTGCTGGCAATTACATTATTGAGAAAAATAGTGGTGCTCCATTACTGACAGAATAAATCAACACGTTTCTAAACCTAGCGTAAATGTGGCTTTTGCCATGTCCAAGTTATGACCTGACCTAATCACTCACGATACATGCTTCCAATTTCTTTCCTTTTTACATGTGCCTTAGCCTATATTCTGAGTCTCCAAACAAATGTATTTTTGCAAACTCGGCATTGCTCAAGTTAAGTGTCAGTTGACTCCACAGGGGTCGGTGAAAACGTGTTTGGTCTGCTGCATAAAGTGTTCGGTAAGCTATCTAGCTAGCTTCTAACGTTAATGTGAACCTATATGTCAGGCAAGATCTGTGTTCAGTTAATGTTAATTGTACAAACTTTATTGGGTCCACTGAGTTTCAACAACCTAAATTGTCTAACATTAAGGTCTATATTCATTTTGAAGTTATTCAATCAATTACGTCGAGGAGGTAATAAAAGTAAACTTAAAGATGAACTTGTTAGCCAAGTTAATCTTATATTGGAGTAGAAGCTAGCTCTATAGGGAAAGTTAACGTTAGCTAGCTTGGTAGACGATTTCTTAAATATTCAAGAAAACAGCTCTATATGTCAAATAAGGCAATTAAAGACACTCCACATTTCTAATGGTAAACTGACTGTCAAATGACGTTTAATAATATACCACTTACCGTTAAAAGTCAAAAGTGCAGATCTCTTTGCAAAATGGAGGACAGTCGTTTTTTGGCAGCCAAATAAACGCATGCGCAGCACCGCCTCTGAAGAAAAACCTATTTTTTTCTTGCAGATATTACTTATCTGAAATGAGTTTTTTTGCGAAACACAAACAAATCTGAAGCAAAACCCTTTTTTTCTTGCAGATATTACTTATCTCAAATGAGTTTTTGCAAAACACAAACAAATTGAGTATATAAATACAGTTTCATTTAGGAAAAAATTACAACATGTCAATATCACTTTTTTCAGTGTGCCCGCAATTATACCAAACTTCTACAGTAGTACAGATATGTTCTGTACTCATAAAATGAGGAATTGGAAAGTTTGTAAGTACACCAGGAGTTTATTTAAAGGACAACTTCGGTATTTTACACTTAAAGCCCTGTTTTCAGATAGTTTATGATTAAATAGAACAAAATTTGGACACATGCTGCTGTCCTGAGAATTTTTGGTTCCTGTGGTATCGCCCCCACCTCCACAACGGCTGCATAGGTGCACTGTAACAATCCTTCCTAAAACGCATTAAACTTTCATTTACAAAGACTTGAAACTCACCGAGTTGTCAGGGGTGTTCAGTGATATGCTCACACAAAAATCGCTGCAAAAGATGCTTTCCAACAGGTTTTATCGTAGTTTTTGTCCAACTCCATTGACTTGTATTGGATGTGCTGTGAGGTATGGTATTACTCCGCCGCTGGAAACGGATATGGGGTTGTTTGTATTCTTTCTGTAGTCTTATGAAGTCGCGGTATCGTAGGCTACGCTATCCAAATTATTGTCACGTCCATGGCTAATGCTAAAATGTCTTGGAACTTGCATGATGTGCATGAAAACGTATGATTCACGTAGGCTTTCATCATGAAAGTTACACAGCCAAAAAAATTGTAAACGTACAAAATTATGTAGCCAAATTATTCACGTAGGCTAGGGTTAGTGTTAGGCTTATGATGTGAACATGACAGGTTATGGACATAACAAATAAGTTAATTTTCCACCTGTTACAAACGTTACGTTACAAAATGTCAACCTTACCCCAAGTTCTTCCAACTCTGTCGTCCCAGGACGTAATGTGGGAACCGCTGTATTTCTCAGGCGAAAGAGCTTTTTGGGCGATTTCTTTCAACCTCCAGCGAAATCCTCATTAGTAAAATGCAGACCGCAGAGACACGATAATCAGCTTTCTGCAGATCCTCAACAGGTGTGGTCACATCCAACCCCAGAAATTCCAGCCACAACTTTAGCCTTTCTCGATTGTTGAAAGGAAGTCTGTGACAATTTTTTTGCTACGAATTTTCCCGCAATTCGGAAATGCACAAATCGCTCAATTTTTAGCTGTCTGTTGCAAAATACTTCAAGACAGCTATCTTCTGCTTCTTCTGTGTATTCAATGAAATGCCAGTGGTTTGCTTGTAATTGGCAAGTGTATGCAAAGGTGCATTATTGCCACCAACTGGGCTGGAGTGTCTTTTATTCAAGCTCTCAACGGAAGAATGTACGGGTGTGAGGCGTTTGGAAAAATAACTCCACAGTTTTACAACGAATGGTAAAACACCTGTTGGAAAGCATCTTTTCAGCAATTTTTGCATGAGCATATCAGTGAACCCCCCTGACCACCAGGGTTGTGCACAATTCGAATTGCAATTCTGCTTCCTGTTTGCTACCTCAATTGAAATGCAAGAGAAATTCAATAATTGAATTGGAATTTAAGAGCCAGTTTCAATTCAATTCTGGAATTTTGCACAAGCCTGCTGACCACTCGTTGAGTTTCACGTTTTAGGAAGGATTGTTCCAGTGCACCTATGCAGCCATAGGCGCTAGCACAGAAACCGAAAACTCTCAGACCAGCAGCATATGTCCAGATTTCAATCTTAACTGTTCTATTTCATTAGAAACAATCTGAAAACAGGGCTTTAAGTGTAAAATACCGAACTTGTCCTTTAAATACTTGCCTGATGGCTTCTTCTCTCTGCTGCTACTGCTACCGCTGCGTCGACGTCACTTCCGTGATTTGGTAAATCTTCCCTATCCTAGATAGCCCACTTTTAAAACGCTTGATACGCCTCTGTGTCCACTGAAATAACCTGCACCCCTTCCCGGGAAATTGGACTATCAAAGGAAATGGGGGAGGCTCAAGCAGAGAGGACCCAAGTATGAGGCTGGGCTTCTGGCCAATTGGGTTCAGTAATGCAGGGATCTATGTTAAAAATGGCCGAAATGTGGCACTGTGGCAGAACAGGGCCAAGTGCCAATGGGATTTCCTGATCCCACCCCGTCTCTCTCTCTCACTCGCTTGCTGTTAGTCTTTTCACTGTCCTGTCACAATAAAAGCAAAAGGAGAAGGAGAGATGCTATTAGCAGCACTGTGGCCAGGCCTTGGGTGCCTGATATAATCAGTCCATGGATGGAGACAGTTGAAGTTGGGAAGCTGTGGTGTGAATTGCCTTTTGGCCACCTGAGTAATTAATGCCATTGTCCATTTATCTGGATGTAATAACTCTCAAAGTGGATTTTGTCTTACAGATGTAATTTATGATGCCTCCACTTCTAGAAGAGAAGTAGAGACAACAGCAGATACCAAACTAATGTACCACATAGCATGACCGCCGCCCAGTCCTGTACATCCTCTTCCGCATGTCACGCTTGTCAATTTGTCTCCATCTCCTACTCCACCCCCTACTCTTGCAACTTTTGTGTATGCCTGTATGTGTGTGCCTGTGTGTGTGTGTGTACGCGCATTTGTGTTTGCCTGTGTGCTTGCATGTAATGCTAAAAATTGTAACCTAAATTATTGATTGCACAAATAGATTGCTTTTTTTGTTTAAAACATTTGATCTGATTCCCCATGCAAACTTGGAATGAACAAACAGAAAAGAAATGTTGGTAGTGTTGCATATTGATATTAAAGTATTGAAGAATCAGATGAAAATACAGTTGCTTAATATATAAAGACTTATAGGCCTACATAATATTGATCATTTAAATGTAAAAATCACATAGGCCTAATATTTAGGAGGATTACCCTCGCAAAAAAGGGGTGAGGTTGGAGACCCCTAAACGCTTTGGACTATCAAGGGAAATGAGGGCGGCCGAAGCGGAAAGGATCCAAGTACGAAGGTGGACTGTTCAGTAATGATTCAAGGCACACAAGCTCTCCCCAGACCCAAGCAGGGGAAGGTGTACCGGACCACAGTTTCGCTGAACTGGCCTGGAGTCTGACTTGGTGGATGTGTAGCAGGGTAATTATGCTTCCCTGAATTTCCCCATCGTTTCATCAAGTTCTATGGGCATATTTTGTAGTTTCCGGCCTCTGAGGTACAGTAGGTGGTAGGGGGGTGTCGCTTCGGGTGTGGCAGGGGTTGGTTCCCATGCTGAAGACCTCTTAAGTGTTCATGTAGCCCCCTCCTCTGCCTCTTTTGCTACTGTCCTGAGGCAGAGGTTTGTGGAGTCTTGCATACAATACATCATATCTTTTATTTATGCTTTTATGGTTACTTGTATTGTGCATTTTTCACATAGAACTGTTTTCTGGTGTTGTACACCTTATATACGAGTTACGTTTGCTTAATCACTGTTTTATGTTAGTTCGTTGCACAATGCACATTACCTCAGTTCTACATGCAACAGTCTGCTAACGTGGCTGCTGGTGTAGCGGTGTTAACTAGTTAGCTTACACTTACAGACCTTCATACTGGTGAATTGACTAAATGTATTTAAACGTGGGTTACCTGTTTGATTGGCAGGAGCTGTGGCGACCCCAAACAAGCCCCGCCTGATTTGTGTTTGTTTTGTCATATATTTCAGGTATGCCATGTTTGTTTTATGTATTTTTGTTATTGTCTATTCACATGTACTTTGGTTGCGATTCACTCTGTTAACTGCGTGTCTGTAGTCTTGCCGCGCTCTCTTTTGCTACTGTCCTGAGGCAGAGGAGCTGTGACGCGACTGGCTCGCTCCCTGCCTGATTTGTGTTTGTTTTGTCATATATTTCAGAGCAATAAATATCAAAGGTCGGTTGTGGCGTCTATCATTATTCCACTACAACACAACGCAGAGTGATCGAGGGAGGGGAGAGACAACCTCTGTTACAGATGCAGAAGCAGAGACTCCTCTAACAGGACCAAGGTGCATGGACAGTTTACTGTGTAAGTATTATGTTTCTTTGATGCCTCACAGACTGTGTGCTGGGCTGCTATTTCTCGCGATTCCTGCCTAGCACCAATAATGACTTAATGACTATGACTTAATGACCCTTAATGACAAACTCTAAGGTGCTGGGCTAGGATAGGTTGTGCTTCCCTATAAAACAGGTGGTCTGGGCTGATGGTGGGAGAGAGGTCTAAAAGGAAGGCACACGGAGGTGCGGACGAGAAGCCGAGTGTTCCACAGGCAGTTTGTCTTATAGCATAATTTTTATACAGCGCTCACTAAGCATATGTTGGAGGTTGGAATTCAAATTAGTATTGGAAACTTGGAAACTGTACAGAGAGGTTATAACAGCTGTTTCTGAAGGCAGCGCATTCCCTTACTTTGTGTTCCGGTAGCATCAAATCAGTGGGCGTCTTCTTGCAGCACCGCGGAAATCTGGCTGAATCTTAAATGTAATTATGCATCACATTTAGTCAGATCTGCATAATGCTTTGCTGGAAGAAGTCTAATGCCCACTGACACTGTGGGGCGGTGGTAGTGTAGTGGTTAAGGAGCTGGGCTAGCATGCAGTGCAGTAGCCTGAAAGTTGTCGGTTCAATTCCCGGCTTCCACCGTTGTGCCCTTGAGCAAGGCACTTAACCCCAAGTTGCTCCGGGGACAATGTGATCCCTTGTAATATAGCTGACATATGTAAGTCACTTTGGTCAAGAAGTGTCTGCTAAATGTAATGTAATGTAATGTAATGACACTGACTGCCTTGTGTACATCATTCAGAATGGATTGTGCCTTGCTATGTGCAAGATTACATTAGCGTTACATTTCATTTAGCAGACACAGTTGTCCAAAAGCACTTACATATGTCAATTATATTACAAGGGATTACATTATCCCCAGAGCAATAAGGGGTTAAGGCTCAAGGGCACAATGGTGGAATTGAACCCACAACATTCAGGCTACTGCACGCTAGCCCAGCTCCTTAACCACTACACTACCACCGCCCATATAGACACTAATGCACCATAGATAGGGCTGTGCGATATATCGAATATACTCGATATATCTCTGAAATAGATTTGTGAGATATATAAAATTAGTATATCGTATGTATTGAGTATTTTATTGTCATACGTTTTTTTTCAAGCGGCAGCCGAGACTTGCCCTGGTTTCATGTTTAAAACATTCTCCGGTAGCTTTCTCCCTCTCCCTCAGGCAGTAACGTGAGTGACTGAGGGGTTAAAAACGTCCACACACTCACCAATCCCGGGCGACATGTAGTTCTGAAAAGGAGGGAACTTCATCTTCTAGTTTCTTTCGATTTGCAGCGCGAACACCGGCGTAGACAGTGCGACCTAAAGCGAACTATGAGTTTAAAATGGGCGAAGAGCTTGTTCCTAAAATAACCAATAAAGGATCTCTGATATGGAGGTTTTTCAGATATCGGGAGGAGGACGTGGAGCAAGCTACACCCATTTGCAAAGTGTGCAAAAAAACAGTGCTTAGGAAAGGTAGCAGCACCACTAATATGTTCCATCACCTAAAAACCCACCCGGTACAGTACGAAGAGTCTGTTGCATTAAGAACACCCCTCCACCAGCAGCCCGTCAAATGACCTTAGCGGCATCGTTTTCAAAAACCACTCCTTATGAGAAAGATGGAGAGACATTATGGATGCCGTTACCAATTTCATAGCTCAAGATATGATGCCAATAAATATTGTGGAGAAACCAGGCTTCCAAAAATTGATGAAAACTCTTGACCCCAAATACGAAATGCCTGGTCGGAGGCACTTCTCAGAGAAGGCAATACCCGAATTATACACCTCAGAGAGGCAAAAGTTGGCCTGTCAGCTGCAAGATGTGACTTATTTTTCTTCTACTATGGACCTTTGGTCCAGCAGGACGATGGAGCCGTATCTCAGCTTTACCGTCCATTTTATTGATAACAACTGGGAGTTAAACAATGCGTGCCTACAGACGAGCTTTCTTCCGAAGGACCATACAGCAGAGGTCCCTGCGGAGGGCCTGCACGAAGTCCTGAAGGCATGGGACTTGCCCCTGTCAGTCGTCAAGGCAAGAGAAAAGGCAAGAGCACCCTCCACTACAACCTCAGGCTCAAGCAAGAGAGTTGTCTACTTACTTGCAGACTGTTAATGCAGACAGTGAATCAGCTCCATTGCTATGGTGGAAGGAGCATGAACAAATGTTAAGACATCTAGCAAAGAAGTATACCTGTGTGTGCCGGCAACCAGTTCTCCATCCGAAAGAGTATTTAGTACCAGTGGGAATGTAGTCACTTGTCACAGAGCATCTCTGAAAGCAGAAGCCGTAGATAGGCTTGTGTTCTTAGCACAAAACCTAAAAAAGTGAGCATTGTAGCCCACATCTCTCTCTCTCACACACACACACACACACCACATGGTTTATAGCTTGGAGATCTACCTCTATTTTTTTATTTTTTTATTTAATGTAAGCCCTTTTGTCTTTCTCAGGATTTCCACTTGAGTTTGCACTTTAGTTTATTGCACTTTGAATTCTGTTCAGTTCTATTTCATATTTCTTGTAATTTTGATTGTTTTTGGAGTTTCTGCTTTGTTTGAATAAAAAAATAGTCTTATTTCAACTCAGTTGTGGTTAATCACTATGAAAATATAAAATGTTTTGGATGGATACCACCTGTGAAGTTAACCAAGAATGGTATATAATCTGCAGGGATTGTAGTGAAAACAGTAAAGGGTAAAAGTGTGATTTCATGGGGTCCTTTAATGGAGATTTCAAAATATCGAGTCCCTCCTCTTTAACCCAGAGCAGAGCCATAGAAAAAGAGAGTTGTGACACTGTTTGAAGTCGCCGTCACGTGGTTCACGTACGCTTCAACAGTTCCAAACAGCTCTTCGCGTGTAGTGTTATTTCAATGGGATAGACCGCAGCAAGTGCGTTATTGAACGGGAAACATTACAACAAAACAAAAATGAGTGTTATTACGTGTTAGTATGCTTACATTATAGTGTCAATTACATATTGCGAGTATAATTGGTCTGCAACATCGATCTAAAATATGTTCTTTGGTAGTTCTAACATTGAACGTTTGTTTCCTTGCTGGACATATGCTGTTAATGGATTCCTACATTTGCCTGTATCACGCTACATATACTTTACTTATATTGTCAAAACGTAGGCTATGCATTTTGTATCCTTTTTGTGTGTGGACATTAGATCCAGTGTCCTTTTCAGTTCATTTGGTGAGATGAAGATAAAGGTGCCCCCAATCTACCACACAGCTTTGATCATTGTAAGACTAGCAATAAACGTCTATCAAATATATAAATAGCATTATAGCCTAACAGCTTAAATTTTAAAAGTTTGATCAATGCATTAGATCTGTTCTCTTTTAGAGAAATAGTATAAAGGTGGCCACCACAAAGCCTTGGTAGTAACATTTTAAGACTAGCCATAAACATGTCAAAAACACATAGTCTAAATAAGAATCAATAAAAACTTAAATGTGAAAGTTTGATCAATACTGCAAGACACCCACTGTTTCAATAACACACTTGTAACTCAATAAGCAATCAACTGTTTCAATAAAATACTATTTCATGCTGGTGAGACTACAGCATGAAAAGGATGACTGATACATGTTAGGTTTTCAATAGAATTTTTATTAAGTTTTCAATGTGTGTTTAAAACAAGAACAGGAACAAATGCAAAAAAGACTGGGAGAAAGGTATGGTGACACTTAGGTTTTCAAAAAATAAAAAGATTTCAGTTTCCAAAGTTTGAACAACAATTGTGTGTGAACTACACAAAAGACACTATGAAGGGATGGACAGCTCTCCATATACTCTGTACACCTATAAGAGGGACATGGTGACATTCTTGAATTTCCCCTTGGGGATCAATAAAGTATCTAGGCATAAAAAAAAAAATTCTTGGGTTCCGGTTTCTGACCGACCCTGTCAATTTATGTGCGACCCAAATTTATTTTGTGAGCTTGGGGAAGAAATAACACTAAATAGTCTAGGCTACATTAAATAAATCCACAAATAAAAGGCGAACTATAATTACATTAATTACCCCTTGCGTTATGTATAGGGATGAGTGTATTCTCTCTTTTACAAAGTAGCCTATGCACAGCTGTTCACGAAGACGATTGTTTTCGTCACCTACCAAGGCACTCGCAATTTTGTCCAAACACCGCTACTTTTTATAAAATTTGACCAATCATCGTAGTTTCACCGTGAAATTTCACCTACCACAACAGTCCCGCGACAGAATATTGAGCCAGATGGCACACTTACTTCTGCACCTTCTGCATATGACACCAAAGACTGCCCTAACGTGTTCGTTCCTCTGCAGTTTTGATGACAATAAATAGAAGGCTAACGTTAATGATCTGCTTACTTGCATCTCTCAACCTGGTGTTGCTAACCTACCTAGGCTAAGTTAATTAAGGCCTACTTGGTTTACTGACATTTGAGTAGGCTATGCAACTCATTGGCAAAAGGTTTACCTGGATATGTCCTTTTAGCTTATGTCATGTTTGCTAGCTTGTGGGCTTAGTTTGAGTAGTGCTACCAAAATCATAGAAATTAATAAAATTGCAAGACATTTACAGTACCTCTTCTATGATCCAAGAATGATTTCATTCGAGTTGTTTTTTTTTTTACATTTATTTTAACTAATGACATAGAAGACATTCCCAATTGCATCCACATATCGTAATGCACTATGCAAAAGTGATTTACACTTTCGTGGCGAACACAGTGAGATGCAAGCATTCCAATCCACTCAGAAATGTAATTAGGCTACTCTCAAAGTCCTTAAAGGGGCAGTCAGTCAATTAGGCGCACACCACCAATGTAATGACATTAAACAGAAGTGTAGTCAAATAGTTTACATCAATATGAAATTACTAGATACTTACTTGGCTATTAGTAATTATGCAGGCCACAGACTATGAATTATTAAAAGATATGAACTTAATATGAATTACAAAATATATGAATGTATTGAAACATATGACATGATGCCATCTCTTAAGGTGACTGTCTTTTTTGGACAGTTCTACGAAAGGTTATACTGCTTTGTGAATTACCTCAGTCAAAGCATTTTCACAAATAAAGTAGGCCTACTTTGATTTTCTGTAATCCTTACTGTTTACCTTTGATTATCCTTTTTTAATAAGCATCAAGATTATCAGTGTGATTTTGGTCTTACTAACCTTAATTAAATTTAAAAAAAAAAAAATCGCTTTGCCCTATTAACCTGACTACACTTTCCAGTTATCCCAAAAAAAGATATTTGTCCTACTTACAAAGATCACTGACCTAATGAAAGGCAATGCCCTCTTGTCACGTCAGTCTCTTCCATGCAAACTTCGCTATGTATTTGACAAATTACTTGGCAGACAAAGCAAGGCCGTAGTCATGATGTCAACATTGGGGGGGACCAAATCTGTGGTGGGGTCTGAGGGACCCCCAAACAGAATTTAAATACATTTCCTACCATGCAAAACTATTATTAAAAATCACAAACAAGTCGTTAGTTAGGTCAGTCAATTAGGTTATTCCAAACTTTTGACGGACATAGGCATGGCATGGATGGATTATGAACCCCTGGACACAGATGTGCCCCCCCTCTGGTGAGTTTTGTGAAAAGAGAAGGGTGGAGAAGAAGCAACTTCACTGGTCCATCCCTGGACCCGTGACTCCATTTGTGTTCAAAATGTATACTTTAAAAGAAATGACAAACTAGAGTATCTTATGATAACCTCTATATTACACAGAATGTGGTTCTTTAACTTATTACTTACACCTGAAGATTTATTCGACGGTGCTGTGGTGGAGAGAGCGAGCAGCACCAAATTCCTGGGGTGCACATCAGTGAAGACCTCTCCTGGACCACCAACACTGCATCACTGGCGAAGAGAGCTCAGCCGCCTGTACTTCCTGCGAGGAAACTCAGGGCGAGCAAGTGCTCCACCAGCCATCATGACCACATTCTACCGAGGCACCATCGAGAGCATCCTCTCCAGCTGTATCGCTGTGTGGGGCGGAAGCTGCACTGAATACAACAGGAAAGCCCCTGCAGCGCATAGTGAACACAGCTGGAAGGATTATTGGTGCTTCACTCCCCTCCCTGAAGGACATTTACACCACCCACCTCACCCATGGCGACCAAAATTGTGAGTGATGCAAGTCACCCAGCTCACAATCTGTTTGATCTACTGCCCCTCTGGGAAGAGGTATGAAGCCTGCGCTCCCGACTACCAGACTCACCAACAGCTTCATACACCAAGCCGTGGGATGCTCTCTCTCCTCCTCTCCCCCCTCCACCCTCAGCTACATAACATCCTGGACATTGGACCCAAAAATGGCCGCCTGCACTACTCCACTTGCACACTTGCACACTTGTACACTTTTTACAACTGGTGTTGTTGTCCTGAAACACAACACTTCTGCTGCTCTTACATAACTTGCACCACTATGCCACTTTCTTCTTACTTAGGTCAAACAGAACTACCCAAGCCTTTTATTGGCCTGAATTTGCACTAGTATTTTTATTGACTGTCTATGCACAATTTCAACCACATTTTGCTGCTCTTATTTTTCATTATTATATGTGCCCTCTTATTTACTTATTTACTTACTTTTTGTTTACTTGAATGTTATGTTTGTCTGTGGACCTAAATTGGTAAAATATGTCTTGTCTTCACCGTGGGATAGTGAGAAACGTAATTTCGATCTCTTTGTATGTCTGGAACATGTGAAGAAATTGACAATAAAGCTGACTTTGACTTTGACTTTGACTTTTTTTAAACTAAGGCTTAGACTCATAGGTTTGAAGCCTAATAAGATTTTGTCTTTCAATTTAGATTTTATTATGCTGGCGGCTAATCACACAATTTTAACGTAGTTTGAAAGGGACAGGATTCAGGAATAGGCTACTAAGACAGGTCCCTCTTCTGTCTGACTCACCTCATGTTACCCTGTATGCATTAAAGACTGCCTTCTGACAGAAATGACGTTTTTGTGCCAACATGTAGAAACACTAGGCCTACTACAGCCTTTAATTGGTGAATGGAGGTGCAAATTCCTTTCTTTGGTTATTGTCCGCGATTCACATTAACTGTAGGCTATCACGTATTGTAAACGTCGCCACATTTGATCACGTTTTGCCTGCATGGATTCGCGATTGAGTGCGCATCTGCACGTAAATGCCCAAGATTTTCAGGGAAACTATCCATTGATTCTATGACTGTGGAGGAATGGGTGGAAGAGGCCCGTCGTCATTTGTCCCTACGTGCTATGTCACTTTCTGAGCAAACTCTAACTGTCTTTGACTTGCTTGATGGTGAGGCCAAAGCAGAAGTTAAGTTCCGCCCTGCTTCTGCTAGTAATAGCCCAGATAAAATCTTTGACATACTTAAAAGTGTATATGGGTGCACCCAGTCTTACATTAGCCTTCAGAAAGAGTTTTTCCAGCGACGGCAACTTGAGAACGAATCCTTGAGGGAATATTCCCACGCGCTCATGCACCTGCTAGAAGCCGTGAAGTTAAGAGATCCTGCAGGCTTTGCTAATCCAGACATTGTATTACGCGATCAATTTATAGAGAATGTGAGGGATGTCATGTTGAAACGGGAGCTAAGACATCAAGTCCAGCTTCAGCCCACCATTTCTTTTTATGATATTAGCAGTGAAGCCCTTCGCTGGGTACAGGAAGGTGAACACACTAGTCAAAGGCCCCGTGCCCATTCTTTTAGCACCCATGCTACCCCTGTGTATGATGTTGATTCTAACGCTGTATCTGCTAAGCCCACCAATGAATTGACAGAACTGAAAGAATCCCTCCGTAAGCAACAGGCCCAGCTAGATACCATCTTTAAACGTCTTGATTCTTCCCAGCTGGCCGCTCCATCCAGCCTACGGCCACAGTCCTGTCCACGTTGGCGTTTTCAAACTGATGGTACACCCATATGCTCCCACTGCAATCAGCCCGGTCACATAGCAAGGTTCTGTCGATCCAGGTCCAGTACCCACCCCAGGGTAGAGGCTGTATCTCAGGCCCAAACTCAGCAGCAGGAAAATTAACACCCCCTGGCGTTATGGCCCAAACGTCGGGTGGGGAGCTCTCGGGCTGTTGTCCTGTTAATACATCACTGCTCATTGGAAAATGTCCCGTAGTAGAGGTCCAAATTGGGGATGTGGGTGTGGCTTGTCTGCTGGATACTGGTTCAATGGTGACTACCATTACTCAGAAATTCTTTGAGCAACATCTACAGCCGCGTCTCCAGCTTCAGTTGCAGCCTTGCACCTGGCTCAAGCTAAAGGCAGCAAACGGCCTAGAAATACCCTACTTGGGGTACCTGGAACTGGATGTTCACCTTTTCGGACGAACTTTCCCAAAGATGGGTATCCTCGTGGTTAAAACTCCAACTGACCCTAATGCTCAGCCTCATAAGGAGTCTGTCCCTGGCCTCTTAGGAATGAATATAATCCGCCATTGTTACCAAGAATTGTTCACAGACCATGGCAGTGCACTGTTCCATTCGCCTGATGTCCAGCAGGCAGGAAAAGCATGGCGTCAAGCCCTATCCCAGTGCCAGCAGCTAGAGCGAGTGTTGGAGAGTGGTCGAATAGGACCAGTGCGTGTGCAGTCAGGCCCAGCAATAAGAGTACCTGCAGGATCAATGAAATTAGTCCCTGCGTCTTGTCATCAGGGTCTAGGGCCCACTCTTGTGTCTGCTCTGTTGGAGCCAGTATCGTTCACTGATGGTCACCTTCCTGCTAATTTGCTCATACCAACTGCCTACCTCCCAGTTACCTGTGGCAGTGTCCACGTGCCAGTCGTCAATATTGGGAGCCAGGATCAGTGGCTATTGGCCCAAACTCATTCTGGGTGAATTGTATGTGGCCACAGCATCTGCCACTGCACCCTCTGTCCATTTCGAAAGGCAAGCCGAGTGCCATGAGCAAGTAGTCATCATTCAGTCCATTCAGACTGCAAGTGACCCCACTCCTAACTTCTCTCAACTTACCTGGCCTTCTCTATCAGCCCCAGAACAGCAAGAAGCCCGGTCACTTTTAGAAAAACACAGCAGTGCGTTTAGCCTTGGGGACGGGGATTTGGGGTGTGCCACGCTAGTCCAACATACTATCCCTTTGCTTGACCACGCCCCAGTACGGCAGCGGTATCGCCGACTACCGCCCTCCCAATACGACACAATCAAAAGACATGTCCAAGAGTTGCTGGACCACAATGTCATCAGGCCCAGTTGTAGCCCCTACGCATCACCCATAGTGGTAGTTAAAAAGAAAGACGACTCTATTCGCCTTTGCGTTGATTACAGTCAACTCAATGCGAAGACACGGAAGGATGCATTTCCTTTACCAAGAATTGAGGAGACTCTCGATGCCTTAAACGGGGCCAAATGGTTCAGCACCTTGGACCTAGCAAGTGGGTACAATCAGGTCTTAGTCTGTGAACAAGATAGAGAGAAGACCGCATTCTGCACGCCCTTTGGCTTGTTTGAGTTTAATAGGATGGCGTTTGGCCTGTGTAATGCGCCAGGGACGTTCCAACATTTAATGGAACGTATCTTTGGTGACCAGAGTTTTCATGCGTTATTACTGTACCTTGATGACATTGTAATCTTTTCTACCACCGTCCAGCAACACCTTCAGCGCTTGGAAATGGTCCTAACTCGACTACAGCAACACAATCTGAAATTGAAGCTGAAGAAATGCAAATTCTTTCAAACCGAGGTCAACTATCTGGGACATGTAATATCGGCGTCAGGTGTGGCCACTGATCCGGAAAAAATCCGGGCCGTTGCAGAGTGGAAGAGGCCCTCTACAGTAAAAGAACTCCGCTCACTCTTACTACAGACGTTTCGTGGCAGGTTTTGCTGCCCTCGCTGCCCCATTACACAAGCTGGTTGGGGCATTGGAGGGGACTCGGAAAAAGCCTGGACATCGAGTGCGGGGTCCCTTCGAAACACACTGGAGTAAGGACTGTGAGGAGGCCTTTGTAGCCTTGAAAGACAGATTGATTCATGCCCCTGTGCTGGGATATGCAGACTTTTCTCGCCCATTTGTGGTGGAAATTGACGCAAGCCACTCAGGATTGGGAGCGGTGTTACCGCAAGAACGGGACGGGCAGAGACACCCGATCGCATATGCTAGTCGAGGCCTACACCCAAGTGAACGAAATATGTCCAACTACAGCAGCATGAAACTGGAACTTGTAGGTCTGAAATGGGCCGTCACAGAAAAGTTTCGGGAATACCTTTTGGGCAGCAAGTTCACAGTGTACACAGATAACAACCCCCTCAGCTACCTGCAACGGTGGGCATCTCAATTGGCATTGTTTGACTATGACATCAAGTACAGGCCTGGCACAGCAAACCGCAATGCAGACGCGCTCTCCAGGTTGCCGACACCCTCCAACTCGGCTCGGCACCCCCACTCAGTTCCATATCTATGGAAACCTCAGGGCTGAGCTCCCAGATCAATTCCCAGGAAGTGGGGGCCAACTCTGTCAGTACCAGTGTCCCCACACAAGGTGAAGTGCCTCCCGGGCTGGGCCCCCGGGGGTGCACGTTAACAAGCATGGGAGGGTATCAGGCAGGACAATTGCTCCATTAGTGGCCGGGGTGAGTGTGATAGGGTCAGCCCACGTAGACGTTCACTGGCTGACACCTACAGGTGCATGAGATGAGGAGTAATGAGTCCGTAACATCCGTTTTGATAAACTAGGAAATGATCCCAGGAATTGTTTGAGTTGCACGTTGCCGTCGCTGGTCGGAGTAAGACACAAGCCGGGGAGGGCACGCTATTTGAGACTGCCAAACTTTACATTGGGCATTAGGAGCCCCTGGCTCGTTTCACTGTGGCGGTGCGAGACCCGTAGGCCTACATGTAAAGTCTTTCCTGCTATGGGGATTAACAAGGGAGGACCCAGTTGACGTGGGTCCTCTTCCATTCCAATTTCCTTCTGGAAACGGTGGTACTGTACGGCGGTCACAGCCAAGATCTACAAACGATCATCATTCGTAGTCTGACCACTGTTTTCCTCTGTTTATTTCTTTTGTTTGTTTTTGGTATATATACTAAGGTAGCTGAAGCCACGTTTGTTTATGTCTGTTCTCCTTGGTTGGCTCCTTATTGGGCCTACCCCCTTGTCCTTGTCTTGTGGGCCTAACCCAGGGATAGTTCTATTGTGAGGGTATGTCTGGCATTATTCTGCCCTTAAAAGCTTGCGGTGTCAACACTCTCTCAGTGGTTGAGTTTCGATACAAAGTTCGTTCCTTGCGTGATTTCTCTTGATATCCACGTGTGGTTTAACCCTTTAGGCGCCAGAGGTTTTTTTCCGAAACTATCAATTTTGACATCTTCATTTCAAAAGGCTATATCTTAAAAGTGATAAGAGATAGAGACTTTCTGTAAATTAGAGAAATATTAAGGATGACCCAAAGTTTATGTAGAGATTAAATGTTTATATCTAATTTGCATATTATGACGTCATATGGTGGCGGCCATCTTGGATTATAGAATTTTCATGAAAAGTCGCATGTTTGAATGATAAAATGCACCACTTCTTTCCCCCCAAAATGTCCCTTACCTTCTGTATGCTATATTGCACAATACTGAATGCTCAGGTAAATAGTAAGTAGTGAACAAACTATGTAAATCATTACTAATACATGGCAGAAACAAACGAAATGCATGTAGCGATAGGCTGGCCTTTTGCTGTAGAGATTTTCCATTTACTACATACAGTAGGCACTCTGATTCCATGTATGGGGCACATATATATATTATTCAGATGACACACAAACACAAGTAGACAAGACCTGTTTAGTTCAAAAGCTCATTTGCCACGGCAAGGCACAGATCAGGAGTGAGATGACGAGACAAGACAAGAGACAATGTTAGTATTTTTTTTCTTTTTGTTGTTTTTGTTGATGTTTTTTTTTTTTTTTTCTTAGCTGACAAAGACACACACATCACAAGGACATGAACACACAAAAAGGAACACATAGTGTACTGTATGTCCTAAATGATCAGGGAAGTAGATAGCAAATCAACAGTGTAAATCATTACTAAATGGCTGACTTTGTTTTTTATGTAGCAGGCCTTTTGCTGTAGAGATAATGACTCCCTATCCCTATCCATACAGGGCCGGCATTCCCATCATCTTGTGATAGACTATGCATGACCTAATGTGTGTGTGTGTGTGTGGGAGAGGGAGAGGGAGAGAGCGTGTCACCACCTCCACCATGCAGCAGCATGGCCAGATCTGCCTCAAGGCCGAAAGTGGAGAGAATTTGAGCAGCTCGGACTAGGCCTACTGTCATTCTCATTGCGACTCCCCACACTGCCACTACGTTCCCCCTAACTGTCCTATGAGCACTTCGACCTCGTCTAACATACCCAGTGGCATTAGACAAAGGCTCCACCACGTTTCTGTCGCCCATTGATTGTGGAGAGGCACACGTTCATAAGACAGAAGCTAGCGCTATGGACATTATGCTACCTCCAGCCTCGTTCGCCACACCACTAACACCCTGCTAACTTCCCGATGAACACTCCGAACCCGTGAAACATTATTCCCACCAGTGACATTGGGCAAACGATTCAACGTTTGTGCTTGGTGTAAGCTAAACTATGGAGTAAACTCTCACTTTGTCCAGCTGCATCATTGCAAGGCAGGGGACGCATCTGAAGCCTCACTAAACGAGTCACCGTCATTTTCTGAAGGCAGATATTCCCCTTCAGAATCAGGGTCCGCGAATAGAAGACCCAACACTTCATTTCAGGTAAACTTTTTTGATGCCATTAGACGATAATCTAATGCAAATACTCGCTGACGTTAACAATATCGCTCTGACAAAGTGGCTCACACGCACATTAGCTCCGGTATTTCACGCACTGATTCAATGCGCTGTAGCTAGAAAGTTTTGTTTAAAGAGTTCCTTTTTCGACTTCGGGGGATGGCGTATGACATGTCTGCCATCTAGTGGAGTGGAAGTCGAACGAAATATGACACCCTATTTGACTAAATCGGCCGTTTTATTCAGTACCGCATCTTGTCGACTATAGTCGACTGTGGCGCCTAGAGGGTTAACTTGAGCATTTTGCAGCTTGCAGTGCTACACTAGCGTGTGTATGAGTATACTAGTAGTCACGTATGGCTGAAGATTTGTCAGTTGTACCTTAGCAGTACGACTAATTATTTGGGTTGGTCCTCTGGACCTATGTTATGTGTTTTGTTTTCTTGTCCCTCGTCATGATGTACTGTATGTTGACTGATCTACATCCTGTTACCCCTGCCAAGTACAAGCAAAGAGATTAAATAAAATATTGACTGTTTGTAACTGCCTCTGGTTCTATCCATTTACTTGGCTAATCTGCAATCCCAAAAATACATGGTAGATATAGAAGCTAGCACACGGTCACACCTACTTCATGTCATGTTCAGCCCACGGTTCAGTTCATAATGCCATAAAACTCGCCATCTAGCAAGCTAATCTATATCAGGTATAAAGACAATAATCACATTCATTTGCTCCATTTTTCACCTGAAAAGCGTTAATCACAAACCCATTGATAACCAGCACATCTGAATACCATGAGTTACCATGCTGAATGAAATGTATTTTATCAAGATAAAGTTCGTGTTCCCCCTCATAGCATATATCGTTAACGCTATGTATGTGAATGAGCTAAATAGCTAACGTAAGCTAACGCAGTCAAGTTTGAAATATATAGTTCTAGCATTATAAAAATCTGTTGACAACCAACCTATTATCTAAAGTTGCCCTACTACAATAGGCTAACCAAATGTGTTTTGGTCATGTGTTCTGGTAATGTGTTCTGAAATTCATTATTGACATAGGAACATTATAAGTTAGCCTCTCTCCACATCAAGGTTTGCAGGCTAACCTTTAGCTTTGAAATTTCGGTCCACATTTAAGTTATAAATATCAGTTAAACAAGCAGCACATAAACCTTAAAGAACAATACCAGTATCTACTAGTGCAGTTGGTATAGGAAATGCATATGCCAATTAAAAAAACGTTGTACCTTTGTCTACTTACCACTGACAATATCAGGCAGAAAGCAATGGAAGTGAATGGGGCTAAAGCCGTGAATGTCAAAGTTAGGAACTTTTGAGCTCAGCATAACGTGGAAGTAGCCGGGAAAAAGCGCCGCCATTGTTTCCTATGGAAGTCTATGGGAGTGTCGCCACTCTGTTTTTCTACCGCTCTGACCCAGAGGATAGCCTACAGAGTCCACGATTTCCATAAAGAATTACAAATCTTGATTGGTCTAACCCAGTGGTCCCCAAACTACGGCCACCATTTCATCCACCTCATTTTAGGTGGCCCCCCAAAACATGTCCGTGGTATATAGGATCCGGCCCGCACGGGAGTACGACATCGTCAAACTATAACCTCCGTAATTTCCCCCATTCATTCTCTATGGCGGGTCTTAACAGTACACATGTAATACTCTTTTTGTCCACTGGTGGTTGTTTTGGCGCTGTTTCGCGTTTGCCATCGAAAACGGAATGAAATGTATAGTAGGCCTACCTGCAAACAATGTAAGAGGCCTCTGCTGACTGCATCAGTGCTCAAAGTATTCTAAAAATGTATCAATTAATTGTTTATAACTAACTAACTTCTATTCAAGTCATAATTCTGGAACTTTCTGGAACTGGAAATGTGCATACAGAGTTCACAAAGTTCTCATCAGGTGAGTGAAAGTTAGAATGGTGGTCATTTCAGATGTTTCTGCCACCACTACATAAAACTCATAGTTTGAGAACTTTAAATTATTTGTAGGATATTGCTTGTTCACAACTTGAGCTGTGTAGCCTATGCAAAGTTCAGAGTTCAAAATATACTTTTGGGACTCCCTGCTTATAGTTTTGAGTGCTATTATTATTATTTCATTTAATAATTAATAATAATAATAATAATAATAATAATAATAATAATAATAATACATTTTATTTAGAGTGCCTTTCATGTCACCCAAGGTCACTTCACAAATAAACAAAAACAAAAAGGTTGTAAAATTATAGTCATCTCCAAAAAATAAATTAAAAGTAAAAGTAAAAATAAAAAAGTAAAAATCAGTCAGTCAGTCAGTCCATAAGCCATCTTGAAGAGATATGTTTTAAGTGTGCTTTTAAAGTCAGTAATTGAGTCACAATGTCTCTTGTAGTCTGACAGTGAATTCCACAGCTTTATGTAGCTGAAAGCCCTCTCTCCCTGGGTGCTGAGGTTCACATTAGGGACATGCAGTAGGCCTGCTGAGGATGATTTGAGCTACATTTTACACTGATATGGCATGATGGCAATATAAACACAGATAACAATGGTATTAAATTGCAATAGCCTATAGATTAAATGTAATGCCTTTGTTCACAGCGCTAAGCTATTTATGGTTACTGATATACTCCGAGTCTCTGGCCCTCTTAGAGCCAGGCATAGTGAGCTGGCCCTCGGAAGAAAAAGTTTGGGGACCACTGGTCTAACCACAGGATCGTTTTCTACTTTACCTCAGTCCATTTTAAATTTGGTCAGACCCAGAAAAGACTGGCTTTTCTGTATCATGAACAACAATTTCTTATTTGCATGGTAGAGTTTACTAGCTATGGAGCATCAAACTACGGACATAGACAATGGTTTTCCTGATTGTCTTTATAGAAATATGTCAAGTTTTAATGCAGTGCCAAGTGAGAGGGAGATCCAAAACACCATGGCCTCTTTACTTACCTGAGCTTGTGTGGAAGCTCTATGCCCTGCGACAGCGACGGCAGAGAGAACTTTCTCCAATCTCCACCTCTAGCCTTTCAAGCGACTTAGCTTGCTTTTTTCTTTCTGAAAAAGAAAGCTGCCTTGAGGTCTCGCAGCAATTAGCTAGTTAACTACCACCAGAAAAGTCTGTGTGTAACGTGAAGAAAAGGAAAACTATGTTGGACTTGGTATTAAATCTTTGTTTTTCTGTGTGATAGGCTACTGATTCAAAATATGATCAAAGAATTCCGCAGCACCTCCTGGACTGGCGTCGGTGCAGGCGCAGCACCCACTTCGGGGAACCATGCTGTCTAGAATTCAAACGATAGAGGCGCTATTTGATTTCCTTCTGCTTCAACACAGGCGTGCAGTCGTCTTGCTTCTCATTTTAAATTTGTTGGTTATGTGGTGTTACCAGGGAAGTTTGTTATGATGCCTACAAGGTAATGTCTTGTTGGTAATTTTGTCGTTAGACAACGTTTTAAAACCTTTTCAATGTTGATTAATACAGCAAAATGTAGACAAGCATCTCTCGTATTCATGAACCTTCAGAAGCCTACGGCATGTCAGCTTGGTGTGCACTTTCCTATTGTTAGCCATGCTGCTTAAAAGTCTTATTTAGCCAGTTTGATGAATTATGTTATGTGGTGTTACCAGGGAAGTTTGTTATGATGCCTCCAAGGTAATGTCTTGTTGGTAATTTTGTCGTTAGACAACGTTTTAAAACCTTTTCAATGTTGATTAATACAGCAAAATGTAGACAAGCATCTCTCGTATTCATGAACATTCAGAAGCCTACGGCATGTCAGCTCAGAGCGTAGCGCTCTAGAATCTTTGGTGTGCACTTTCCTATTGTTAGCCATGCTGCTTAAAAGTCTATTTAGCCAGTTCGATGAATTAGCTTGTTAAGTGAGAAAGTCACCAGGTCCCCCTGGTTGAAAAAGAACCCAAAATAATAATTTTCTCACCCCCACAATTGAAATAGACATGGCTTCATTTGGGTGTGATGCTTCCTTTTTTATGCCAATCTCAGGCCATGTCCCTGGGTCAAAAAAAATCCAGCGAAAGCTAAATTCTTTGTCCAGGTGTGCCTTTATAAAGGTTAAGCTGAGTTGTGAATGTTTGGAGAAGAGTGATTCATGATAAGCATCTATGATGACCAAGTGATCCATTTTGGGATGGGGTGAAAATTTCAACCACCAAAACACCATCCCCAAGGTGGAGAATAGCTATAGAAATGTATTAGTTTTGGGTGTTTTTCAGACAATGGGACCTGGTAAACTTCTCAAAGTAAACGGTAACACTAAAACAAGAGGCTACATTAAGATTCTGGAGGAAAAGATCAGGCAGTGTGCCGAGAGACCTGCCCCAATAGGCGGCATTGGACCATTAAACCACACAATGATCCAAAACATACAGCCAAACAAGGCAAGAAATGGTTAACAAAGAACAATACCAACATTTTAGAGTGGCCCAACCATAGTCCAGACCTCAATCCGTCAAAAAAGTGAGCACGAACCCAGATTGCTGCTAAAAAGGTGCGGTCTACAATCATTGTGGAGACATGGAGAGGCTTGGTAGCAATAAGAACCATTTCGAGAGCTTTGATGGCAAATGAAGATGTTTCCATTGATTATTTAAAAAGGGTATGAATAATTTTGGACATGCCATTTTTCATAAAAATGTTAAAAAATATAAAACAATTACTTTTTTGATTCCATGTTTCTACCACATTGTCTTGTGGCAGTGTCATTTTCAGTCAGAACAAACATATCAGTCAAGAGAAAATTTTCAATCAAGAGAAAACTTTAAATCAATATTTGCCAGGGGTATGAATCATTTATGTATGTATGTGTGTGTGTGTGTGTATATATGTGTGTGTGAAAACAAATCCAATAAATATCTATATTTCTTTAAAAAAATAAAGTGAATGGGGAAAAACAAAAAATGTGGTTAATCATATCCCTCAGTGCCAATAATGCTGACTATGTCATGGTTTAAGTCACAATTTAGCCAAAATTGTACACAGGTAGGCTGATTAGTATTTCAGACTATGTTAGTTAATCATGGTGTATTTTACCCCTTGCATTTTCCAGGGAATTGTATGCAGATGGTAGTAGACACATGGAGACCAGGAGCCTTTACAGCATGTGACTGGCTTTCCTTGACATTAGAATGAATGAGAATGGGGGAAATGATTTGCCATTCCAGCTGCAGTCAGACAGCAAGAAGCAGCACATGGCTTCGTCTGGCTGTACTGACCGTAGACCAGAGAAGCCCCCAGAGAGACCCATGCAGATAGACCAAAAACATCTCACCGACTCAGTAGAATCAGCCCAGCATGAGCGAAAGCAAGAAGACATGCTGAATACTTTTGATCCAAAGCCACCTGCGCAGGCCAGGCCATCTTCTGTGACCGTTCCCTTTGAGCGTGTCAGAGGGAGGCGGTTAAAGACGAGTCAGGAGAGCTTGACCGACTCTGCTGCCCCGATAGCTACCTTTAAAGGCTCCCTTAAAGAGGGCCTTACTGATCGTTCCTCCTCAGTTGATGTCCCCACCGTGCTGACCAACGGACCAAGCCATGAAGGCCAGCTGGAGCAAGTGGTCTCTCCATTGTCTCCATTCCGTGACCGCTGCCATAGTTTGCCTGTGAGCCAGAGGAAGCACCGGTCCATGGGCGACCAGCACTTCAGACATTCAAAAATAATTCTGTCCCCTCTGCAGCCCAGTAAAATGCTTCCAAGCCTGGAGTGTAATATGGCGTCTATGTCTTTAAGGACGGCTAATCAGATTGACAGGGATTGCGTGGATTACAAAGGACTGGATAGGCTGCACAGGAACTTTAGTGATAGCCGGCTACTGGAGACCATGGTGTCCGACAACTCGTCCGTCAATTCCATGAAGTCTAACTTCAGTGTGCTGAACCCCATCACACCCAAGGATGTGAGGAACAGGTAGGCTGCGTTTCCTTTTGATGGTAAAGAATTTAGTGCAGACCAGCTGTAGCTGATGAATGGGCTTAGTGTTTGTGTCAGATCGTGTCAACCCGAGCCACTGTTCTCCTGTGTTCTTCAGTGTAAAGAACTCAAGCAAACTTAATCAATACAAATTCTTGTATTAATTAACCAACGACACATTGCTTAAGTCAGCTAATTTATTAGAACTTAATCACCTGGAAACAGGGACTAGGCAGAGTACTATATATATGTGTGTGTGTGTGTGTGTGTGTCTCCAGGAGCTTTCTGGAGGGCAGTGTTCTGGGGCATGGGGCTCTCCTGGGAGCAGAGGAGCTGGACCGCTACTTTCCCGAGAGGCATGTGGGCATCTACATCGCTACATGGAACATGCAGGGAGAGAAGGTGACTTCTCCAAGCCCCGTACTACCTCCCCCTTCCCCTTCTTTTTCTCAGTTTTATATTCAGTCCAACCCCATAACCTGCATCCATGGTAAAGTAGCCTCGTTGTTTTGTGGCTGCCACCAACAACATTTTTTGTCTTTGGGAAGGTTTAGTATGGATGTGTATTTTGTAATCATATAGTATGCAGTGACAATCTAGTATTTTATTATTGTGTTGCATATTTGTGTTAAGACGGTTTTTGTGTGTTTCATTGTCCCACTAATATATGAAAGGAGTTTAAAGTATTAAAGTTACTTAAGATGCTTGATCATTTTGCATGTCCACTTCAGTGCTAGGAATGATACATTATTTAGGCCCATTTTCTACTATTATATCATCATGTTGAAACCTTGGAGGTCAATTGGATTCTTTTGTTTGGACGTCAGTGTGATTGTTGTGTTTAGACTTCTAAGCAAACTAAATGTGGTGGAAACATTCAAGAATACGAATGAATCCTCCACACTCCAAAATCGTTTTGAAAGCAAGCTAATTTGTCATTATTTCCTTCTGTCCCCCATTTTCATGCTTAGGGACTTCCAAACAACCTGGATGATCTGTTGCTACCGACGGACACAGAATTTGCACAGGATTTCTACATCATTGGTATTCAAGAGGGGTGTCCTGATAGGCAAGTTTGAAACAGAATTGTATACCTTGACTTTCATCATCCTGCGTTTTGTGTCAGGCCCTTAATGAACGCACATGTTTTGTATTGAACAGAAGAGAGTGGGAAATTCGTCTTCAGGAAACCCTCGGACCTTATTATGTTATGCTCTACGCAGCTGCTCATGGTGTTCTCTATCTTACTGTGTTTGTGCGAAGGGATCTTATCTGGTTCTGCTCAGGTCAGTGAATTGAAAATGTACTACATTAAGAGGAAGTAAGAGGAAAGGATTACGCATGTGTAAAGCGGTTCAATTTATTTTAAAATAAAATTTCAAATGTTTTTTTGAACCTCTTTTGTGGCCTTTTTGTGGATTTCCCATTAAAAGGTGTGTTGATTGTGTTACTGTGATGATTGTGTCTTTACAGAGGTGGAGCATGCCACAGTAACAACGCGCATCATATCTCAGATTAAGACCAAAGGAGCTGTGGGTATTGGCTTCACTTTCTTTGGAACCTCATTTCTCTTCATTACGTCCCACTTTACTTGTGAGTAGAATGAACATTTTATTATCGTTACATTAACATCTAAGTGCATCTATGTTAATGTGTCCCTTGAGAGGCTTAATATTGATGTACACGTGTAACATTCACAAATTAAAGTAGCTATATGCAACAATTTTAGAAAAGTCTTCATAGGAAATATTGTTACAAGGCAGCTATTTTGGACAGACCAGATCAGGCTCCATTCTATCTAAATGAATGGAGAGAGATTCGCAACTCTGCCTTAAAAGTGTATAGCTGGAAATAATCAGTATGTAAATCTGATATAGACAGCAAATGGTTCCTACAATGAGGCTTTTGTACACTGTGCACGCACTGAATTTCCCTGAGCGCCGGTCACTGTGGCAATGGTGCAAATAAACATTCAGGTGAGGTGAAACATGAGTTATGCCTTTTCAGACCATGTGAATGCCTATTTATAACACAGGGAAGGACTTAATGTTACAGATCTAATGTCCAGTATCCTTAAAGATAGAAAAGAATTTGTGGAGTGGAGACTGCTAGTATGCATTATATAAAGTCAAGCTGCATGTCGTTTGTTAGTGTTGTGGAATTTAATTTCTAGGGATATTGTTATACTTTTGTTGCAGCGGGAGATTCCAAAGTTTATGAGCGGATACTTGACTACAACAAGATTATTGAAGCCTTGGCTCTTCCAAAAGTCTTGCCAGACACTAATCCATATCGCTCTGTTTCCTGTAAGTTGCTGTATACACTTAGTTGGTGATCGATACATAAAAGTGCTCCAAAAGCCATTCTACACTTACTGTTTCTCTGGGGCTTCTTAGAGGCTTCTCTCTGTGGCTAGGTGGACTTCTATGGGGCAATTGGAAAAATGAAACATCTTACAGGAATATAGTACCGATGTAGGGCTCTGGGTTTACATCTAATACCCTCAAAAAGATCATATAACCAAAGATCCTTGACTACAGCTTCAGCCCTCTCTGGTATAACCACTATTATCAGGCCTCAATTAAATGTCCCAGTTTGTAACCACAATTAAATGCTACATATTCGTTATACCACCAACACAACACAAGACAACACACCCGCACTTGCAACCATGGCTTTGAACCATAATTTTTTGCCAATTGGTTCGTTCTGAACAGAAACAGTATTTTAGCGTTTCCGGTTTTGGTTCCCATCCTAAAATTGATGTTCCCGAACCGGTTAGAACAAAAAATATTGTTCCTGAACCGGTTAATAACCTTCCATGTCAGCTGTCGGACAAAAATATATGTATGCTTTCAAACTGGCTATTCATAGTCACAATATTGTCTTTTAGACTCTATCCTACAGCAAACATAATAAAACACTAGGCCTATGCTTTATACAAGCTGCACCAGTGTCTTCCTATAGCCTTTAGCCTGAATAATTTCCTGGTCAAACAAAAAATGTATATTTTTGGTGGGTACTGTAATATTGGATTCTTGGATGCCTTCCCAATGTCTAAATGCCAAAATGAGGACTATTATGTTTTTCCAAATAAATTAAAGCTGTAGCCTTAACGTTAATGCTAGTTTTTCCCAACAATGTTTGTCACCTAGTAAAAAGAGAAAACGGGTGAAATGAAATCATTGAGATTTGGAGACTTCATAGGCCTTTTGATTGCCTGCTAGTGGCAAGCTCTGTCTGTCTGCACTCTCCATGCATTCATTGAATGACAGGAGGTGACCCTCACCATTTCATTGGAAACACAAACCTTCCCAGGAACAAAAAAAGAACCAGTATTAACCGGTTACCACTATTTTAAAAAAACATTTCTGTTCCGGAACATAAAAAAATCTAAGTTTCTGGTTTCATTTTTGTTCCTAGCAAAATGGCAAAAGTTTCTGGTTTTTGTTCTATGAACCGGTTCAAAGCCTTGCTTGCAACACATCCCATGGTGTAGCAGCATTTAATCAATGGCAGCTCAGTCATACCAGCTGTGAACAAATAGATGATGTAATAATAATAAATATGTTGTCAAAAGTGAAATACTCAATATAATAATCATATTCGGTTATTAACTGATGATGCAATAATAGGCTAATAAATCTTTTTCCGGGTCCAACGGCTTTCAGAGCTGCTCGGTTTTCTCCATAGACAGTAAAATAAAATAAAAATTCCCGCTATTTAATAGCCTTTAAGAAAATTGTCATCCTACTACTCACTTGTTGTCTCAAACTAATAAAATCCTATTTTTCGCGGAAGCCTGCATGTAACCCTTGATTGTATAATCTGGCTGCACAGCTACAGTAATTGCTCAGTTAAAGTTAACCGATTTTGTTTTACCCTCAATAAAACGGAGGTGATGGTGACATGGTTTACAAGTCGCAAAAAACATCTGGCTGCGCTAGTTAACCTTTTTTTGACCAAAAAGCTGTTGGGCCAGTGACGTCGGACTTAACAACCGAATAAAATAAATCCTATAAATCTGATTTGAGTACATTACAATTATTTGAGGCTTTGAAGACATTAAGGATTTTTCAAGAATGAATGACATGTAGAATGACAATAACAAAATGGTGAATAAATAACTAATACATGTTTAATGTATACCTAATAAGGATGCATACATATTGGTTGTATGCTAATGGATAATATAAGTTCCCTGAAATAAAATATTACCCTGACATGCAGGATCAGTTTTTTTGTTATCATTTGCCCCTGTATCATGGTATTGGCCACTTGTTCACCAAGTACCAGGTAGGCCTATGCATAGACATGGTGTAAACTAGGCCATATATTTTAAATGTTAAATTTTATGAAATGTAGGAAATTTGGGGTCAGAGGGTCTCAAGACTGTAGTCAAGCTCTCCAGTTGACCCATTGAAGTCCATGTGAATTGTCCGAGAAGTCTCTACCCATATTAGTGATTTTAAACTGCTAATTTGTCATGATAGTTGACGACATCAGGCATGTGTTATTAGTTCCTTTGCTATGTAATTTTGTTACACCTGGACTGATTATTAATTACTCTTTCTCTGTTTCTCTGTCTCTCTCTCTCTGAATTTCTCTCAGCGGATGTGACAACACGGTTCGATGAGGTGTTTTGGTTTGGGGATTTTAACTTCCGTCTAAATAAAGACCGGTACGGAGTGGAAGCCGTCTTGAAACAGAACACTGGTCAAACCATGGAGTTTCTTCTACAGCACGACCAGCTTCTCAAAGAGATGAACGATGGTAGGTACAGATGATCTGGGAGATCTGATTCATACACTACAGATGATTTAAAGAGAGGACTGATATAGAGCAAGTCTGTTTACACAGGGACCATCTTTAAAGGCTTCCAAGAGGCGCCCATCCATTTTCTGCCCACGTACAAGTTTGACATCGGTTGTGACATTTATGACAGCACCTCAAAACAACGGACACCCTCCTACACGGTGAGAAAGCCATAGGAAAATGTTTTCCAGATCTTCATATAAGACTATGTATGTTGCTATAATTAATTCTCTCTCTCAAAGGACCGGATAATATTCCGTAGTAGGCAAAATGATGACATTAAAGTAGTCAGGTATACTGCCTGTGCATCTATCAAGACCTCGGACCACCGACCAGTGATCGGGATGTTCCAGGTCAAGGTTCGTCCTGGCAGAGACAAGTGAGTAAAGCATGTTTCCTCTCTTTTCCCCATGTACTCTAGAAACAAACCCTTTCTCAAAGCTCAACTTATCACACTGCCATTTTAGGGTGGTGATAACTTGCAGACTGCTCAGTTTAGGTGTATTATAGGAAAAAATATAAGGCAACACTTTACTTGACAGTATCGACATAAGAGTGACATGACACTGTCATGATACATGAACCCTAACCCTAATCCTAACTCTAGCCCTAGTCTTAAACCTAATCCTAATCCTAACCCTAATTTATTATGACAAAAACCGAATGACACTTAATAACAGAAGGGTTATTTCATAAATGTTTATGACTTGTTTATGGCACGGTCATGACAGTGTCATCTTACTCTTATGTCGATACTGTCAAGTAAAGTGTAACCAAACAGAACAGATTTATGTATTTTCTCTAACCCAAGCAACACTCAACAGCCAAGTTAAGTGAGAGAGGCTATAATATATGTGCACAATCATTTGTATGCTTGCTTGTCTATACATTACATGTTCAAGTGAAAATTCACCCTTCTCCATTTTCTCTCTCTGAATTAATGGAATATAACCTTGGACAATGCTGTGCTAAATACGGAGTGATAACTAGCGGTGAAGAATCAGAGTGGGGATATTCCAGGATATCACCACTCATGGAATGCCTCTTGTCCAATCAGATATGAATAAATAGTTAGACCAGAACAAACTATTGTTTAACATTCCATTATGTTCTATGTGCAGCATCCCACTGGGGGCAGGGCAGTTTGACAGAAACTTGTACCTGGAGGGCATCCGAAGAAGGATATCCCGGGAACTGCAGAGGCAGGAGGCTATGAAAAACCAACACAACAGCACTGTCTGTAGTATTTCCTGAAAAAGCTCCAGGTGCTCCTATATGGACCTTAGACCAAGCAATTTATACACAGGGGGAAGGACTCTTCTGCTGGTCAGTCTTATGGAGTGGGACGTCTGAGCGTCTGGCCTCCAGGGTACCTGAAAGAGGCTGAAGGAGAGGCAGAAGGACGGCTTCAGAGTCTAGCGCAGATGCACTGCTGTGAAAATGACATGCTCTGTGGTTACTTCAAAGTTAACAAAGAGTTTTGATCATTTTCAAAACTTACTTGTGGTACTCATTAAGAAGGAACATTGTCTTACATATCTATTTACATATCTATGTGCACACACAGAGTCTCTTATATATATACTTGCCTGTTTTATACAGTTGACTTTGATGTCACACAGACACATAACATTTTTCTTTAAATTTTAAAGCAGCTTTGTATGGCCTTAACATCTTTTAAAAACAACTTTGAGTTTAAACATATGCTGTGGCAAGATCTATGCCATGTCATCACTCACAGGATAATTATGGTGAGTTCAACCCATATCTTTTAAAAGAAAACATATTTGTATTCAAAAAATGTACTTAATAATTAATAATCCAATAATTCAAACATGAAAATAGTGCTGTGCTGCACATGGACTTAATCAGAGCAAATAGCAAACATGTTAATGATGGGTAAGTGCACTTTTCAAAGCCAAAAACTTTGATGGTTATAAATGCAATGAAATCTTCTAATAGAATGTCAGATTTACTCTACTGTTCTACTTCTCTACATAGGCCTACTACTACAGCCATTATTTACAGGCAACGTCCAAGAAAATGTCACAAGATGTTTCAGATATTTTCTAAGGGAACTCACAATAAAACCCAGAGAGGCCTGAGGTATACATACACATATAAAAACATATGTTTACATAATTTATCATGCTTCCAGGAGATTGCATTAAAGACTTGATGCAGCTACATGTTTGTTGGTGTTCTAGCCACATGTAAGATGATTAGTCCTCTGCTAAATTCAAAAGAAATGTCAGGAGTTTGCAACATTGAATAATAGTCAGACATAAAGTGCAATATATTTGTCTTTTTGTATTTTTTTTGTAGTTTTTGAAGGTATAGACAAGTTCCCCCATTAAAGTTAATATAAAACCCTACAAGAGGCCAGCAAGAAAAAGAAAGTTTGCATTCCACTCTTACCGAGTTTTAGTCATCAATGTCTGTCGGTATCTATTGGTGTAAGAGGTTTCAGTATTTAAAAGCAATCTTTGATTCTAAGGTTTTAAAAGGCCATCTACTTAAATAAATGGGTAATCTCAATAAACATCCATTTATTAGAGCCCATGTAATGATCGTCCAAAGTCTTTGAGAAACAATGCTTAGATACTGAATACATATGAGCTTCAACATGTTACAGTACTGTATCAATGATGAAGAAATGTGTTTGGGCGAAGGCACAATTGTGAACCTTCAAGGGAGAAATGAATCGCCTTAAATCATTCTGTAGCTCTCAGTAATTCATGTTTTAACGTTGATCGTCCCTCTTTTCTTCTCTCTTAAGAGCCAACCATAGATCATCATTGATGATGCTCCAAGTTATTCTATGGTTTTCGTACTAAGTTTGTTTATACACTGTAACATGATGATCCTTATTTAAATAAATGTTTTACATGGAAATATTTCAATGTTTCTACTTTTTTTTGTACATTGCATTCTTGTAGCTGGTCCCTTTCTAGACTGTCTCGACAGAAGATTAAGCAGTTTCAAAACGATTTATGACATCTCAACATGTCCTGCTCTCTCCCAACCATAATGTTATTTTGATACCTTTAGTTGAATTTCATTCAAGTTTGCAAGGAGTGAGACTTTGTTTCTCAGGAGGGAGGGGGCGTGTCATTGGCACAGTGCCACGCCCCCTCCCCCCTGATCGAAGTACATGAAAATCCTACGTCTGCTTGAACTACTCGTGGCACCACGCCCCCTCCCCCCCGATCAACAGACCCACCCTCCCCATAACCCATCGACCCAGCTTCATGAGAGAGCACAAATTCCATTATTTCAAACACACTGTTTTATTTATTCTAGAACCCTATAGTAAATAATAATAAATAATAATAACATAAATTATAATAATATTTCACCCAAATGGGCCCTTTGAACAGCAGTGGCTCATTCTGCTCTAAACAAACAGAAAACCACCAAATGAGAAAAAGCACATTTAGCCCCAAAATGGTCTTTTGAACAGTGGTGGTTCTGTCCGTGTGTGTGTTTATGAGTGATGTTGTGTGTTGTAAGTGTTTGTGGCAGATTTTGATGCCTTGATGACTGATACTGGGGGCTCCCATTTAAAGCACTGTGGTTCAATGTCAGCCATTTTCACAGTCATGAGGCCATCCTTAAAAATATTCTTGTTTGCAGTAACAGCCAAAAAAAAAAAAAAAAAAAAATGGGTCGGTAGTTAGGTCAATATTTTTTTTTTTTTTTCAAGATTCAAAGTAAAAAAAAAAGTACAATTTTGGTCATGGTGATTACGTAGGTATGAATTTAAACAAATGTGCATATTGTGACGTGCTGGGTCCTCAACCTGTGCCTTCAGGCGCATCACTGCAAACCTCAATCTGATGCAGGTTATGTAGACCAGCCTTTCTCAAACGTCTTTGACCTGAGGCCCAGTCATGGCAGACTTTGGGGTCATAGGGCTCATCTACACGTACCCAACCCCACTCCCTCCAAATCAAATTGTCATTATCATTATCACAATCATTATTATGCCTATATTGTTATACATGCACTTTCACTTAAATGTTTTGTGACATGCACATCAGAGGACTGCTTTACTAATGTAAGATATAATTAGTTTCATTGCTTTTGCATGATGGTTGCATGATGCTTGCATATGGGTGCTATTGTTTTGGGATGTTTCCCTCATGCAAGCATCATACATGGGTAGGAAATGGAGAAAAAAAAACATGTTTTTTAATGAAGTTTAATTTGAATGCCTGAATGTAAGGATTCAGGAAACACAATACCAGCTTTTTTGGCGAGCAGATAGGCGTAAATCACTGATCTGTTGATCTTTAACAGATAGAAAGATAGCTACAATAGCTTTTGGCCACGTTATATTCAAATTTGACTATACAATACTCAGTGCTACAGTGTATTATACAGTCTCTGCTCTGTTTCTATGGAAGTTCCAAAAATTAACGTTGTTGTCAAGTGTCGTTAAACAATTAAATAGCATTCAGCATTCAATAACAGGTTGAAGCGGAGCTTTGATACCAAACGTTATCGATTAGTTTCGGTTTCTCTAGCGCAGGCGCCTGCATTGAATGAACGCGCATACCACCACTTTATTGTATGGCTCCAATGACATCGATAGCAGAAACGTTTGTTTTCTTTTTTTGTCGGTCCGCGGTATCTTGATCAACTGCGCAGAAAATTATCAGACGAAGCACCGGGCCTAATTTCACTCCACGAAGTGTTCTCCACGTTGCGGACCCACATCAAAACAAAACTATTTCCTGATTGGTTGAGAAATCCTATTTTCTGATTGGCCGATAGGTTAGTAACTGAACAGCAGCTCTCTGAGCTGAATGAGCGCACAGACAGCAACGTTGTGTGACACGTTTGTAAAATATAGCCCTTAGAAATTTCTGTGCGGTAAAGTTAATAATTTCTCGGAGTGAGAAATGCCACGTGTGGCGTGTGAAGTCATTGAAATGCGTGTGTCTCACGCTCAATGCGTGAGACTTGAGAGGTCTGCTAAATCCAGTTGTTGGCATTGCAGTGCACCAATGAACCTCAGTATCATCAAAGCCTAGCCATAGATATTTCTTCTCTATCAGCCATTCTTGCTTCACCGCAGACTGATTGTGACCTGTACGCTTTTAAATCTTTGCATCTAGGTGTACAGAAATGAGTCACATTTATTTTGACAAGCAACAAATAACAATTAACCCAACTTCAAATGTGCTGCACGCACACCAACGACTATGAGGAACAAGGGAGTAGAGTAATTTTGCAGTCCAATCTATTTTTCTCAAACGCAGATTTCAGGCCTTACTTTGACGTGCCAATAAAACTGACGCTCAGCTACTTCCTACACAAGAAGCACGGTTGATGAAAAGGTAATTGAACACAAGTAAGTGCATGTGCGGTCTACATCTGTCATAGCAGTTTTCACCAAGTTCAAGACAACAGCAACATAATCAACTGACCGGAAAGTTGCTGCATTTATCAAGAGCTCAATGAGAGGCTGACACAGCCACGTTAACAATTTCTGATGTGCAGTATTCAGACCGTATCCAATTGTGCAATATAAATACATATTTAAAGACTAAACACACATTTTACATTTATCTCTTATACAACATCTTACAATGGTGTTTAAATTGAATATTGACCACCAGGGATTATTTCGTCAGGGATGCAATCACATGATGCTGTGTATTACAAACAACTAACTGACTATTCTGATGTGTAATATTTAAGAACATGTTACTTTATACAGCCAGTATTAGATTGCATTAAAAACTGTAATGCAGAATTGATATGAAATGCTGAAAAATTACCTCAAACAGGCAAACCTCTGCATAAATCTGATCCAAGGGTTTTGGGACAATGTGGTACAAATGTGGTTCAAATACAAATTCTCTTCCCAAATGTTAAAGACTGCTACATAAATAAGTTGCCATAGATTATTTTTATGAACACGCATCAGGGCCAATAAAATGCTGCCCTGATTTAGTTAACTTAATTTTTGTACCTTCGAGGTCAAATAACTACCTATATGCTCAAGATTTGTAGCAACAGGGTAATCCAAAGATTACAGAACTGAACTGGTGCAGGCATGGTCAATGCATAGTTGTATACTGTCAAACTTGTGTAATTTGCCATATCAGAACAGAACAATATGTTTATAATACTCATGTTCTCAACAGCAAAAAGAAAACATTTTAAATGGAGAGTGGAGAATATTTCAAATTCTGAAACAGGTGTATGCATGTACAGTAAGGTGTTTTGTAATCTGGAAAGTCATACTGATGACTGTACAAAATTTTAGTGTGGCAAAATTACATACAGTACTACTACTGCTGTAATGTCTAGCTGAAAAGTGCAGCACTCAGGTAGAACTATTATTAAGCAAACTCAAATCCATAATAGATATTTTGTTTTCTGTTGTGTGGGGAGAATTGATCTTCAGCTAATTTTTGATCATGCCAGTCTCGATCGATCTGACAAGTCTACAAACATGGATACACCAGGTGGTTTTCTGAAACCATGAATATAAGGTTTATCACATCAAATGCAATATGTAATAAGAAAACAACAGAAATAAGTCTGCTTGTAAGTCCAGTTTGCAAGTGCCCAGTCTGTATAGCAAAGCATATTCAGTCTATCGGAAGAGTCGATACATTCGGGGCAGGCGTCCATCTTTGCTGGAGAGAGCTGCTTGTATGTGCTCGTATGAGGGCATTTCTGTCAGGTCACCTAGAGCAGCCACAGCTGGTTTAGCCCGCAGCATCTTCGCGGTCACTCTCTTGATATCGTTTGCTGTAACATTACCTGAAAAAATAACACGTACAATTAATGTACACAGTTATCTTTAAAAAAAATAAAATAAACAAGCTGCTTGATTGCTTCAAAGTAGACAATCACATATAGTCATCGATACTCACTAATTAACTGACACAGTTCATGAGGCAGCTTTCTCTTGCCAGTGGCTAGAACTTGCCGTCCAACATCTTCAAAAATGACCGGACGTGACTCCAAATTCATCATCAGCATTGATTTAAGCTGCGTCTTTGCTCTTTCCAGCTCCATCTTAATATTGATTGAATACAAATGGTTAGTACCATATCACTGAACACTGTAAGTTTGAGATTATTTATGGATGTGTGCTCACCTCTCCTGCTGTCCCAGCCATCTGAATGAACTCTCGGGTTATAATCTCAACCATCTCCCGCACCTTCAAAAATGATGAATTGTGTTAATATAGCTGTGCTTTTAAGCAGTCAAACCACCTAAACGTCCAACAGTTTACATGATAAATAACAAAGCAACTGATTTTACCCTTGAGTCATAAAACCAAACTTTAACGTATTGTTTATACAAGTCTGTAGGAGTTTTAGTCACTTCATCTGAAACCAAATTGAGGTCATAATTCTACCTGTCGGGGGTCTGCACTGGCATGGATGCATAAGAGTCCACTGTCCTCATAGCTGTGATGGTATGAAGTAGCATTGTACATCCAGTGATGTCTGTAAGGTATTGTAAAACAGAACAGGTTTGGATCTATACTTCAAACAACAATACACACTCTTCACTTCTAAGTTCTAATGAGGTCTTTATTGAAAATATTCCGCAACATATATGGCATTTGTATATTTGTGTGAGCTGTGATGTTTTACCTGTTGAGCACATTCAGGTACAGACGAGTAAACATGCCTTTTCCAGGCCCACCAGCAGAGAAGGAGCCTCCACCTCCCATCATCATGTTGAGGACCGCAAAGGGAATGAAGTCATCCTCCTGCCACCCATAACGATAACATACAGGTGGGGTCATTGAATCAAATTGGTCCAGATAATAAGTCTCCATTTACACATGCATCTTTGGCTCTTCTACTTCCCTTTGTATGTGAAGATTTCTGAAAGACTTATGTTAGTTGTGTGGTGTTCTATTCCAGATGTACACACGCAATGCTGCATCTAGGCTACACATAGTTGAATCTTTTTCCTCCCAATTACACTATATGAAATACATTTCATGGGCTGTCGGTACAAAAAAAATGAAAACAATTGGTTGTAACTAGCTTGAGTTGCTGCAGCCAACAGCTAGAGTATCCAGGGAGCAACAGTGCTACACTCTGGGCGGATGAACATGAACTAGGGCTGGGTGTTATGGCTGAAAACTATATCACGATATAAGTATTTCATATCAGTCGATATCGATAATTATTGATTTTTAAAAAAAAATCTATTTCAGATAAGGACCAAAAGGGAAAAAAAGATAAATTTCAACACTTTTATTTTAAACTTAACCTTCCTCTGATTTTAATCACCTCAGTTATCAATCAAAGCAAACAGGGAAAAGAAATAGCAACAAAAACACTAAAATAAATAAATGTGCACATAAGTCTGAATGAAAAGCAGCACTGGTTGAAGCCTGGAAATATTGTAAACAAAGTAGCTTTATTTGCTAGTTTATCATAGTCTACTGGTTAGACTGTTTAGTTTCCCCACGTGTGTTTAAGTTTCAAATGAATACCTTTTCTTCTTGGGACAGGCCCGTTTGAGTCTTGGAAAGTACTTTTCCATTTGCATCGGGATTGAGATGATTAGAACTTCAAGCAGACAATTTGAATGGAACAGTTTTGAACAAATTTGTGCAGCTTTGCTAATGATGCTAACCGGATTTAAAGGAATTATCTGGAGTAAAATGCACTTTAGATCAATTTACAGATGATTGGGAGTACATACGTTGAGTTGACATCAAAATCATGTCATTCGGATGTGTTTTGAGAAAGTTCGATTTTACCGTTTTTAGTCAAAACTTGTTAGCCTGGAAGTGACCAGGGCATGTCATTTCGCCGCTACAAAACGCTATTTTTATACCTCTTCTACAGTTCCAAACAACATTACACTTACGTGGTAGAGTAGAGGGTCCCTAAAACCAAATTGATCTAAAGTGCATTTTAGTCCGGATAATTCCTTTAATAGCAATTTAGCCAGTCGTCTTGCACGATTGTGAATGTTTGGATTACGTGCATGCTGAGGAGGGATGCGCCCGTTGGGGAGAGAGAGAGAGAGAGAGAGAGAAAGAGAGAGAGAGAGAGAGAGAGAGAGAGAGTGACTCATTGAGCAAGGTGAGAGTCTGTGTTGAGGTAGGCCTACTTCTATCGCCTACTCTGCTGGAGTTGCACATAGCTACAATGCAAGATATATTTAGCCTATTTATTTATGGACAACGTAAGGTGGACAACGTGTGCAGTGTTTCCCATACATTGACTAATCTGTGGCGGGGCACCACAAAATAAAAATCGGCCGCCACACATAAATATTCTATGTTTAATTTAATTTAAATTAAATATAAGATCAAATCCTTGCATTGCCATTGAGCTGCGCTTTTTATGCACGCAGCCTTTCCTTGCCCCGCCCCACTCTCTCTCTCGTAGCCCGCTGCCCCTCTCTGCATGTGCATTTAACAAAATATTCACGATTGTTGAAGGACTGTTGTTGCCACATAGAAGCATTGCATAGAAGACGTCTGGCTATTAAATTAACTGCTATTAAATCCGCTTAGCATCGTGACCATGCTGCGCAAATTTGTTCAAAACTGCTGCACTGAAGTTAACTCTGCTAAGATCTTAGCCTACGTACAGCTGCTTGTCAATTTCGTTGAAGGTCTCATTTTATTGACTGTGACACTGAATGTTTGCAAAATCCCGATGTAAATGGAAAAGTGTTTTCCAAAATTCAAAAGTGCTTGTCCCAAGGAGAAGTACGAACCTTTATTTTAACTATGTAGAAAACGTTATGAATTGCATCCACACATCAGCAGCCTTTAAACTGTGTTACAATTGCAATTTGCAAGGGTTCCCTCAAGTGACAGGCAATCAATTAGACCTATACACTACCAAGACCCCCCCTTGTCCAAGTCAGCTACCGCCACAAATTGAACTGACTTGCTTTTAATTATCGAGTGTTCTATCGAACGTATTTTTTATTGATATCGATTACATTGCGATCTATTGCGATACATATCGCTATCGTTTTATCGCCCAGCCCTAACATGAACATCTCCTTTAATACTCACAAAACCACATCAAATGCAAAACCAATCAAAATGCACAGTGAAGTGGTCTACACTGGCATTTAACATAAGGATGGATAATGTTTCATAACATACTGCCTTAGCAACATATTTTGCTTGTTGCAGGGATACTGGAATAATTATTTCCTGACTCATGCATGTACAGTACTGTATGTCTGAGATCACAAAGACAACCACTAGGTCTTCTTTCCTCAACACTTTATCAATAAATTTGTTCCCATTGCTGGATCGCCACAACCATTTTATTTCCCTCAATACAACATAAGACAATTCCAACCAAGTTGGACATTCCAACTGTGTTCCAACATTTCCTGAACACTGATTTCCTTGAACAGATTTCCCCCCTCCAAAAAAAAACAAAAAAACAATCGGTTTTACCTAGCTAGAGTTGCTACAGCCAGCAGATAATCCAACCAGGCAGCTACAGCGATACTTAGCAACTGGTTGTAGCAACTCGAGCTACACTGTAGGTAAAACTGATTGATTTTCTTTTCTTTTAATGTGCGCAGAAGAGAAGTCTCAGAAGTCAAACTCACCAGAAATGAGCAACTCTCCAATCCAATCATGATGTGTGTTAGCTCAGGGATAGGAGTGGGACCAAGGCTCACATCCGACATGTCTTTTTCCATCTGTCAAAACGATCATGGAGTTACAGATTATTAGCTTTTTTATGTCATAATAATTTGCTCTTTTCAACAATTCCTTAATGTCACACTGAAATCTACATTGTGATTTGGTTCAGTAGATACCCAACCCTATCTGAGAGTCACTCAGGGCCCTAATTTACTGCAAAGTCAGTCTATGAGCAAAGTTCTCGTGCATGACCTAACGACTTCATGTTCACATCTACATCTGTATGGTTTATTCATAGGTAAATGTCTGCTATTCAGGTCAAAACTGATCTGAGACTGAAAGGGAACACCTGGCTACATATCTGTGAATATTGCAAAACGGACCAGCACCAGTGGCATTCCCATACGCAAAGGCATTGGGCATCCTCTTTGAAAAACCTAGAAACTTGAGGTGCTGTGAACAAAAGTGCCATCTTTTTGTTAAGGAATAATAACTAAAATCCAAATGGTGTGTTTAAGGTCTCACATATTTGTGTAAAAACAATCCCAGCACTCTTACACTCCCTGTTTTACAGTAAATACTTTTTGTTTTCCTGGAGAACATGTCCCTTTCTGGATGATTCTAAACTTCTGACTGGTAGCAGATATATGCACCAGCAGCATCTGGTGCAACACACAACCACATTGAAAACCTTATTAAGCATATAAACTCAGCAGCATACCTTGATTATTCCACCCGTATACTGAGCTACAGACAGGTCCACGTTGCCTGATGTGCTGGCTCCCCACACAGGCTTCATATCCAGCAGGTACTTCCTGGCGCATTCAACCAGCTGCTCATGCTCGATTCCCACCCCGGCCAGGACCATACGCTCGGGGCAGTAATAGCTCCGGAGGTAGGAGTGGAGTAGAGCACGGTCGATCTTGTCCACATTCTCCACGGGGCAGAAGCGAGGCAAGCCAACGGTGTTTCCACGATACGCAGCCTATATCCACAAACAATTACATCAGCAGTGGCAAATAACTCAGTGTTTCACTCATACTCATAAGCATGATGAATAGCATGAATGGTGAATAGAACAGAACAGGATGGACAGAAAAGAATGATAAAGAAATTCTGATCTTCTTTGAAAAGGTGACCTACCGCATGGATCATTTCTGTCAGCAAAGGTTCAGGGTCTGGCCTCATGTTCAAGTCCTCAAGTTCAAAACGTACTGCCATCCTTGTCATCTCAATTTCCTCATCTGAGGAAACACAGAGGTCTGAACTACCTAAACAAAATCCTTGTGTATTCACTCTTATATAGAATAACTTAAATCTGTGTGATTCATGTTTGAAATGACCAATTTAAGTAAGGTTACACAAAAGTAGAAATTATACTTATGAAGAAGTATACGACCTGCACCTGCACACATCAGAACATAGCAGTTTCCAAACTTTTGCACTCACCTATCAAGCGTGGCTGCAGAACAGCATCTGCCAGAAGGCTGACAACAGTATCCAAACCCTTCACCTCCGCAGACACTGCATACATAGTGGTGTCTCTGCAGGCAAATAAAAAAACATGAAGAAACGCCTTCAACAGGCAGGTACTACTTACACAAAATAACTGTTCTACTCAATACCTGGACGTTTGACAGTCACATATCCCACCATGCTTCTCAAGGGTCAATAGAATTTCGTCCTTACTTCCATACTGTGCTGTGGACTGAAGTAAACATACATTTGGAAATGTCCCAAAATATTTTAACACCCCCTAGCCACTCAACACCCAATCAACTTATTTGATTTTATCATAAACAGAAGAGACACTTACAGAAAAGGCAAGCTTCTCCAAAAAATGTGAGATCCCACTGGGGTATCTAACTTCATGTCTTGATCCAGAGTTGACTAAAACTAATAAAAGAGTGAGAAACAATATAATATTAAAGATGACTTAAAAACTCTCTCTCTCACTCACACACACACACACACACAACACACACAAACACAATATAAAGAACACACTTACTTCCAACTGTACAGAATTGCCCGAATTTATTTTGTGATGCTACTTTAAGACCATTTTCAAGGGTGGTGATCTTTGTTTCGTACTGTTCTTGCCCGTCCACAGCAGCAAATACTGGCTTTGGGATTCCAGGTAAAGGGGCAGAAAGCGACACATTTGGATAACCATTGCTGCTGCCACTGCTATATTGCCTACATGCGGCAAAGCCAAACCTGTAGAGTTGCAACCACACACATAATTATTTTAGAAAATGTATTTACAAAATGTCCTCCTATCTCCATGAATACTCATGCTTCATGTGACATTAACAATAAGCCAATACACTTACTTAACGAGTAATTAAAGCTATGTTTATTAACGTTGCAGTATAGCATTAGTTGTTAGCTATTGCTACAGCTGGCTATAAAACCAGCAAATGAAAAGCGGAACAGAAACGACAAGTCCTATATCAATGATTTATTAAGACACCGTCCAACAGACACTCAATTAACGTATGCAGTATCATTATCTATCAACCAAATAGTCATAACTAGCTTGTTACCTCTGTACTCGTCCCCAGGCTCTAAATCTTGACATGTGGGACGCCATATTGGAAGTACTAGTCTCTACAAAGTTACGGCAAATGTCTATGGTTCGTCCAGGTCTTCAACCCGGAACATAATGCGGTTTCGGATTTCGCCTATGTCTGGTCGCCCCCTTGTGATAGACGTCCAGAGAAAAGGTCAAGATTAAATTGCAATAACATATTTTCCGTTGGAAACGAATTAGATTCACTTGAGAAAAAAAACTGTTTTCCCTAATTGACTTTATTATCTCAATACATATACATTAATACAAATAAAAACAGGACTGAATAATAGGATGGTCATTGCGTAATGGACAGGCCTTGTCTTGGACTTGCTGTTCTGCACAATGCTGTTCCTTTTTTACAGTGCAATGTAATTTCACCATAATTGCCTTCACTAGCAATGTTAATGTGATAGTCTATGCAAGTGAATTATTTAATTAATAAAAAAGCAGTGATAACATTATAGGACGAGACTTAGAAAATACATCAAGTATTAAACCCAAACTTTATTTTTTTTTTTTAAAAGGTAACAATAAATGAATTACTTGATATGGACATAAAGCACATAACATGTGAAATTTCAATACTGTAATTTGCTATTAAAGTGCAGATGGGTAATCCTCAATAAAGACAGTCTAGTTGTTTCATGAGTTGGTGTCTCCGAAAAATACTGCAGCGTTTTGTATTTGCAGGGCCTCTCTGCTGTTGATTAGGTTGCATCGATTTCTACACTACAATTTTAAACGGAAAACAATATGTTACTCTCAAAATTGTGCTGTTTTCTTACAACATTTTGTGAAAGTATAGACTGTATCTGGGTTATTCTATGAAACGGGTGCCTTTTCCACTATGCAATTTTCAAAATATAAAATTTGCATGGTAATATTTTAGATGTAAATGTCATGTCGGTCAGCCTGGACACATGGAAATGGAGCACTTGTGAACAATGGTTATAGTGTGATACTCTTTAAGAATAGTATTTTCTTGTACATCATGTTAATAAGAATTCTTGAATTTACCTGTAGGCTTTAGAAACACACTTTGGCTCTAGTTTGGCACCCATTTCATAGAATGACCCGTCTAGTCTTTTACCTCTGAGGATCAAAGGTAAAAGACCATTTTGAATACTTTTGTGCACATGAAGTTCCTCTTTACAAGTCACAATCAAAACAGAATACCAGACATAATATACCACAAGACGAAACCAATAATATAACCTCACTCTCGCCAGATGAATTTCGTTCCGCCTAGCTCCACTCATCCATCTGGGATCGATCCATTGGAGAGGTGTTTCAGAAGGCTGGGCCTTATCAAAAATCCATGCATATGATTTGGATACGTCACATCTATGAAATTCCCGCCCTGCGTCCTGATTGGCTCTACCATAAAATCTGGCGCCGAAATCACTCTCAATGGAAGCGATCCCAGATGGATGTGAGTGGAGCTAGGCGGAACGAAATTCATCTGGCGAGTCAGGTTACCAATAATGGACCATCCTACAGCATTAAGTTAGGATCTTCTGGATTAATTCTAAAAGAGGCCATCATTGCTGTACAAATATTTTTTCTGTTTAGAGATTAGAAATATTTTCTGCTTAGAATTTCTGACAATAGAATCTGGTTACAAATAAAGGTCACATAAGAACTGATAAACAGAGTGAAATGAATTGTAATTGGTTTATTAAAATTCCACTGTACCCATAATGCAAGTGCTGTATTTCTCCTATATTTTGGAATTGTTTTAAAACAATATGCAGACAGGAATTTATGTTTTTGAGGCATGTTTTAATAAGCAACTAGTTTTGCAGAATCCTCTTTGAATGCCACTAAAGGTGCACATGGAGAGAGCAGACCTCTCTTCAGGACAAAAGTCCTCTCTCACGATGATTACAGTCTGCAATTTAGATCCGCTCCCAAATGTAATGGGTTCTTCTTAAGCCCATGTTACTCAGCCACTTCCAAGTTTCATGAACATCAGCCTGGCTCTTTTGCATAATCCTCCTGACAGACAAACCAACAGACCAAACCACAAATAACCGAAAACGTCTCTGGCAGAGTGAATCAGACAGTACATGATCATAAGAAGGACAAATAAATACACCTGTTATTCCAAATAGCTGCCCATCTGCCCTCTGCAGTTCTGTGGCCACATTGTACCATCCCGCGGAAATGTAAGGAAATCATTTGCATGCATTCAAGATGGAAAATTAACTTGTTTGACAAACTGCTTATTGCTGCTTTAAATTAGGGTGTACTATGCGTTGCAAAATGAAGAGAACATTAATGTAAAAGTATGACATGACATTAATGTAAAACCATTATATGGCATTAATGTAAAAGCATGACATGCCATTAATGTAAAAGCATGACATGCCATTAAAGCTGCAGTTGGCAAGATTTTTTTGATCATATTCCCTGAAACCGACACTATGCTCCGACAGAACAACAAAAATCAGCCGGTTTTAGAAAAAAAAAAACACACTTCTACCTCCACCTAGAGCCTTTTATTTGTTTTGTAAAAATCCACAGCTCCCGGTTCTTCTGGTCCAATCAAAGCAGGGCTGTGTGAAATCTGACTGTCAATCACAGTCTGGTCCAATCTGGTGCGCACTGACGAGCACAAACTCGATGAGAGGGTGCTCAGTGGTAGTGGGGGAGGGGCATGAGAGTTGTAAACATTCAAAATGTTGGCTAAGTCCCCTCAATCTGTCAGACTTGCCAACTGCAGCTTTAATGTACTGTAATACACTAAGCAATAACTGTAGAAACACAACCAGCAGGAGAGTAGAAGAATTTATCTGATTGATGGTTGCAAAACAAATCACAGATTACCAAAAAAGACAATAAACAATGGTGTTGAAAGTTCAGTTAATGATGGTACCATTGTTTGACTGATTAAAAAAAAAAAAAAACCCATAAATAAACAGACTTGGCAGCCCTTAATATGGCTGAGGGTTCTGCGTTTGTAAAACCTATGGTTTGGGTGGGAAACTCCAAACTCCAAGACACTGCTCCAAAGGACCACAGTTTTGTCTTTTAGAATGATTTTCAGTCCACCATCTCCTCTGTGCCCACAATGTACTGAGATGTATTGTGGGAACTTCTCTCACAGTGGTCCATGAAGTTGAGAAGCACAGGTGAAGGATAATTCCGTAGCGAGTCGACCTCTACTCAGCCATCACTTTCAATCCAGCGTATACATGTATCTAATTCGGATTGCCTCATCACCCTGCTCTTAACACGCCAAAAGGATTATAGCGATCTCACAGATGAGAGAACCTCAGGACTTGTCATTTCCTTGCGCTCATTGAGTTCTCACAGGTAGACGTTCACTTTGGCAGGCACCTGTTTGCAGCCTGTGCTGGAAAACCGGTGTTGTTCATTGGATGTAGGACATATGGCTCTGCTCACTTCCTCAGCCACGTCCACGCAGTGGCATTCCCCTCGCTGGCACAACTCCCGCTGGGCACAGCGCTTCACATGGTGCTGGCACAATGGCAGGAAGGGCACGTAACTGCTGATCAACTTCTGAGAAATGATCCTGGATTTGTAGAAACCAGCTGGGAGGAGAAAACAATAATAATTTCAATCAATATTTATAAACTAATAAAAGGCTGGAGTGTCGCTAAAAAATGCAATATGCAGAGGAAATGCTATACCATTACATCACATATCACTGGCATTGTGATTGAGGCCATTTATAAGTATAATAAATTGACTCAACTACTACTACTACTACTTGACAGTTGGTTTGTGGTGTGCTTTGAGTAAATCTTAGATGCTTAGATGGCCATATCACAATTTCGATCACATACTTGCACACGTCCTTTACGTCATTTCCTGTTACGCTCAGTTGAGTTACAAGTATTCTCCCCTACGCACTCCGATCACACCCACACTATTTAACCTTAGAATTAAGGCAGCCTTATGGAGGTGTGACATGTTTAAAATAGAAGCAGACTGAGTCACAACCGCAGTCATTTTGGCAGTCGCAAAAAGGTGGAACATGGACTCACTCATTGAATAATTAAAATCCCCATAAATTTGACTTTGATTTCATAAAAACTTGTTACCTACAAAAGCATCATTTTTACAATGGTAAAACATGCACAATATATGCAGCCCACAATCTCGAGAACCCCTAGACTGGAGCCTTGTCATCATGGTTCATGTTGTTCAAATTGTGAGTTTTGTTGCCCTTACTGTTGTTAGCGTTGAAGACTGCCTCATTGAGGGGCTCCACCAGGTCTTGCAGTTGTATCTCCTCTCGGTCACGGCCCGCCTTGCGCATCTCCATAGCCACACTGTTAATAACCTCCTGCCCTGTAGAGCTGCAGGAAGTAAACACAGCCAGTTAGCTGGCTAAAATGTGGAAGCCCCTGCCGGGCTGATTTTGCATGTGTCTGCCCAAAATTGAGGTACATTTGTACCATTAAAATACTGAGCTATTCCTTTACCAAATGTGATTTAATACTTCAATGTACTTCGTAAAAAGGACATATGACTGACCTGATAAAAACATAGATGGCTTTGCGATAATTGGTTTGGTAGACGACATGTAATGGGCCAAGATAAGGCTCAAGAACATCAATCAACCCAGAGGGCATCCTCTCCATCTCATCAAAAATAAAGATAGAGCGAGCGCAGGTAGTGAGGTTCCCCTCTATCCAGTGTTTTAGGTTTAACTGAGTATAAAGGGTAAACAACAATTGTAAACATTAATTACAATATTCATTATGAAACGTTTATGCTCATTTGACCAGTAAGATTATGTGTATTGTAATAATATCATAATTGTCACAATTATGTGGCTCACTGTACAGCATAAATTAAGCACTCTTTTCAACAGAGGAGGGAAAATCATTACCCTGTACTGATACAGCCTCTCAGGTAACGGGAAGTGGAGAGTTGGCACAAACTGGTGAATATAGGGGCTACCCATGGCTGTGCCATACAAATATTTAGCCAGCATTGAACTGACAAGGCTCTTGCCTGTTCCTGATGCACCATGGAAGGAGAGCACCAGAGGACGGTCAGGACTTTCCTTTGATAAAAAGTTTGATATTCCTTCTGAAACAATGTCCTGAGCCAGATGCTGTCCATACAAGTTCTTGTAGAGATCCCATTCTAGCCCTGGAATTACATGAACACAAATGTGTAGTTGTTACAGCAATGCATAATTTCACGACATAATACTACAAAATAAACTACAGTATGTGGTATTGACAATGCTGTTGACTGTTACGATGTTGACACACTTTGCACGGTTGCAGTTGCTACACAAAAGCATCAGACATACACTTCACTGTACCAACCCTACACCCAGCTAACCTTCAATCTGTCTCCCCCTAGATGGCACATCCTGAATAATTATGCGGAATTTATGAAATCAGAGTAGCATAGGTAGGAGAAATCTTTTAAAACTCAGCATAGTAGGTCCCTGACACTTTCTGTGAGATGCAGATAAGATTTAACAGGAAGTTGTCCGTTTCTCTGGTAGAACTGTGTAGTTGTGGTAGATTACATACGGAACCATTGAATGGTCACAAACTTTAGCACTTGATAAACCAAGAGACAACCACTCCCCATATCTGTTGTCAGTTGTATACTAGGATAACTTACCTTGTATATTTGGTTTGAAGTCACATTCGCAACTGTCTGAGATTTTGCAATAAATTGTTTTCATCTCAAAACCACAAACCAAGGCATTAACATTGCACCATAACACCAAGACTATAAAGTTAAGGACACTTGGTATCCTCTGGACTGCTACTTCCATGTTATGATTTTCGCTTGAAGTCCGAACAGCTTAACGTTAAGTTAACCTCAACGTTTTTGTATTTCTAAAATCTTGTATGGAATTTCAAACAGTGGTATAACCAAAGTCCATATAGTCATTACAAAGTCTCTGGATTCATTATAAAGTCCGTGGCTTCGTCAAGGATCATGGACGTTAACGTCAGCACAATTATTTCCATGATATCCACTGAACAGTAACGTTATCTAGCTTCTACAACAAGAGAGAAGAAGAAGAATGGACAGGGTCGGCATCATTGCAACGTTGCTTGCATGAAGACAAAGTCCTTTCCAATGTGCAATCTCTGATTTGATCTGAGCAATCCCTGATCTGATGTTCAGTCTCCAATGAAGAGCAATGTGGCAAAGTACATTTCTGACGGTAGCCAGCTAGCAATTAGCCGTCTTAACTTCCGGTCACATTTAGCCGAAAAGATATCAAAATAGAAGTCATTAGTTAGATTTAGGCCTAGTGTTTTAAAAAATAAATTAGACTTATGCCGAGGCTACTTAAAATACGTAGCCATGTTAACAAACTACAGCCTAGTAATACAATATTATACAAAATAGCAACCCTGTTATATTAAAACATTACAGGTAAACATCGGGCATTAGGTAAAACCACTTTTTTACCATTACATTTTTAAATGTGCATGCTGGCACCTGTAGCTGGAACATCTTTGATTCATAATGTGTCCAAGTGACCACGAGAACTTGGGTTTAAGTCTCAAATTCCAACCTGCTCATTTCTTGATCCCATTCCCACCCCATAAAGAAGAAACGTAATGCTGATTCAGAGTTCAGAGAAATGTATTCACACATTATATCAGTATATACCAAGCAGTGAAATGTAAGCCTGGTTAGCTTCATGACTACTTTAAAAAGTAGAATGAATCTAAGTAAAACAGATAAGATTAAAAGCAGTTAATAATAGTTAATTCAATAATTATAATACAGAATTCAATAAAATAATAAAGTGACATGAATAATAATAATAATAATAATAATAATAATAATAATAATAATAATACATCATGTTATTAAAATGGGGTAGAGTATTCATTACAGTAGGCATGTCCATGTTGAGGAGTCTAATGAGAGAAATAGCTTTTTCTTAATCTCTCAGTTTTGGCCATCAAACTGCAGAAGCACTTGCCTGACTTCAACAAACTGAACAGATGCGTGGAGTACTTTATGATTTTAGTGGCTCTGTTCTTGCATCGGCTGATGTATATATCATGCAGCTCATCACCATTTAGTAACTTTAGGGCTTCTACATACTCGACGCACCCGACCGGTAGCGCGACACCGTGACGTCAAAATGATGTAGATCTTGCTGGCGCGCCAGGATTTTAGCATGGTAGCGCGAGGTAGCGCACCACTCATTTTTTCAGTAGGGGTTAAGTCATTGATAGACCTCAGACCCATTAGACCAGCTTCAGACGAAGATGACCGCGTCGCTGGAAGTGCATCATAACAATGGGACACAGAGAATGTCTAATAAGGGGAGAACCTTCACTCTCGAAACGCTTCCGGTGTGGTACTGAATCTAGGGGCGCTCGTGGGCGAGTCCAGAATGAATGGAGGTCTATGGAGCTGTACCCCTCATATTCCACTTTTCTCGGGATATAATTTTTTTTCAAATAATTTGAATATTGTATTCGAAAGGGGAGGCAAAGACAATACACTTGGTTGAGTATTATATTTTTTAAAGTCACTTAATTGTTCTAAAAAGCCTGTCAAACATGTCAATGACGTCATTCATTAGCATGATCATAGCATAGCATAGCATAGCATCAATGCTAGCGTGTTATGGGCAACAACGACCAAATCTGTAAGAAAACGAAAGGACATGACTCCCAGATTATTTCACTTTGGATTGATAATCCATATCCATTTTGAAAATAAAAAATAAAATCTGAGGGTTTCAGTTGTTAAATAAACAATAAAAAACAATAAATGTAGCCATGTAGCTCCATAGGACCCCATGTATTTTGGACCCGCGATCGCCATCTAGGTGAACTCTGGTGAACTGCAGCCAAATTCGGTTTGTATGGGATTAATAGAGAGTGGGGAGGCTCTCCGTAGACGGGCTCTGCTACTAGTGTTCAGAGAATGTCTAAGGGGAGAACCGCCACTCTCGGGAAACTTCCAGTTTCTGAACTGGTTGCAGTTCCTTTTCTGGTTCCACATGAGGGCGCTCACAAATAAGTGCAGAATTAATGGAGGTCTATGGAGCTGTACCCCTCAAATCCATTTTTCTCGGGATATAATTTTTTGCCCAGAAATTTTAATGTTGCATGCGAAAGAGGGGACAGAGAAAATACACACCGCTGAGTATTATATTTTTTGAGTCACTTATTTGTTCTAAAAAGCCTTTCAAATGCGTCAATGACGTCATTCATTAGCAGAAAGCTAGTGTGTTGTGGGCAACAACGACCCAACCTGTAAGAAATCGAAAGGACGTAAGAACTCGTTCATTCAACTTTTTACCTATAATCCATAGTGAGCTTGCAGAAACCACAATCAAATCTTCGATTTTTCAACAACAACCAGGTGAAAGAGACAAATTTAGCCGTCTAGCTCCATAGACCCCCATTGTTTTTGCACTTATTCGTGATCGCCCCTAGCGGAACTGCAACAGATTGCAGGTACAATGGAGTTAATAGGGAGTGATCCGGCTCTCCGTAAACGGGCTCTAGTGTTTCTTAATGCGGATTCTTCTGCTGTGTAACGTAGTTAGCGTTAATCTTTTCACAACAGCGACACCTCTGTTCAGGAGAATATTGCAACTAGTGTCGTGACCACGACACGCGAGTATAAATGGTTACGGCGCTTCTGTGACGTCACATTGTCGCGCTACCGGTCGGGTGCGTCGAGTATGTGGAACATTTAGTCTTCTTGTGCTCTTTAAGAAGATTTTTTAGGCCTACTGTCAGTGAGGGATGAATAATTTATTTTTTTTTTTTTTTAACTCAAAGCCTGTGCTTGTGCTAAGTATAAGTATATATACTTATTTGATACCGTGAGGGAAATTTAGTCTCTGCATTTATCCCAATCCGTGAAACACACTCAGCACACAGTGAAAACACAGTGAGGTGAAGCACACACCAATCCCGGCGTAGTGAGCTGCCTGCAACAACAGCGGCGCTCGGGGAGCAGTGAGGGGTTAGGTGCCTTGCTCAAGGGCACTTCAGCCGTGCCTACTGGTCGGGGTTCGAACCGGCAACCCCCCAGTTACAAGTCCGAAGCGCTAACCAGTAGGCCACGGCTCCCTAAGATGTCATAATTTGGACATTTTGACAAAGTACATGCTGGTATATTCAGTCATCCAGTTCTTGAATATGCCAACCCAGTTTAGGGTTTAGGGATAGCCCTACAGATGGACAGTTTTTCCCCTCTACATGTCATGAGTTCCTGCTGCTGCCTACTCACACAGCTATTGCCCATGAGACATGAATTCTTCCTTCATCATTTTTTAAATGAGCTATTTATTATTACACTGCATGAAAATGCACTGTTCTGTTATCCGAAGTCTTCTTCTTCTTCTTCTTCTTCTTCTTCTTCTTCTTATTCTTCCCACCAAATTTCATGCCTAATTCAGCTTTAACTGTTTAACATTAGAAACTTCGCTCAAACTTTGTAACGTAGGGTCTTGAAAAGGAATGTATTTTTCACTTTTGTAAACTTTATACTTTTTGAGATATTAATAAAAAAAACAAGTTTATTTTTCCCCATAGACTTTGTATGGGGACTATGACATCATAATGGGCTAATTAACTTGATTTGCACCTGTATCAACTTCCAGCTGCTCAACTAGGTCCCATCAAAAAGCTAGTTAAACTGATTGCACCTGTATCAACTGCTTTCTGCTCAATTAGGCCAACTCTCTCTGTGTATCTCCATTCTACAAGGATATAAGGCACATTCCATCCAACTATCCATTCACCCTCTTCAAACCATTCACTCATCTACCCATTAAACTATCCCATGAACATCCATTATACAATCTGCCGATCAACATCCATTCAACTTTCTGTCTATCAACATCCATTACACTATCTACATTTAACTTTTAAACTATATACTCTGTCTCAGGCTTTAAACATACAATCCGGCTCTACAGATCCTGTTCAACTATTTCCTCTGCCCACAACTGTTTCAAAATAAATGTCCTCACTACAATAATTCACTATTAAATAATTTAACTATTTAAACTACTCAACTATTTAACTGTTCAGCCATTTCAACTGTCAGTTGTTATCAACTATGACTTCTGCCAACTGTTATCAAATAAAAGTTTGTTTTGCATTTTATGTTAATATACAGTATGTTTATATTTTCATGCACTGGTAATTTCCTTGTTATTATTATTATTATTATTATTATTATTATTATTATTATTATACTGTTGTTGGGCTATTAGGCAGTTTCAATATGTGGTTTTATGCTGTTGACAGGCCTAGGCATATGCCATGTGGATCTTTGATAATTTCATCTTGAAAGTTTCTCAATAAAGTTTTAAGAAAGTTTCTTGTTATTCGACAAGTAGTTTCAGATATCCTGATTTCAAATGAGCTTTCCTTTTTTCTTCTTTTCTTTCCCACGGCTACGTCATGACTTGTAACCCTTAGCAACGTTGTCATGTGTACTCAGCGAGAACTTCAGCGAGAAGTTGCTTGCTGGATTCGTAGGATGGCTCCAAATAAGAAGAACGGCAAGAAGAACGGAGATAAACCAACAAAGAAAGAAACCATGGGATTTTTTGACAAGTCTTTGGATGAAGCTTCAACAGAAGGAGGCAGAGAGTTCTATCGCGCTCAAATTAGAGACCTAGAAGAACGACTTGAAAAGTATGCTGTGATTTTTTTTATATATCTGTAGGCCTAAGAATTGTGATAGGCTAACGTTACAGTTAGGCCCTACTACGTCTAAAAAATGGCGTGTGAAAATCGATAACGTTACTCAATTGCCTAATTTTCATGGGTTCAGCTGAAAAATTCAAGACATGTCATTCTATGCTACAGTTATCGTTAGCCTATTTCACTCAAATTTTCTTCACAAATTTGGTCAAATCCGCAGAAAGCACTAAACCATTTCCAGTTCACTTTCAACCATAAGTTACTAGTGGCACCTGTTGGCATGCTGACTGCAGGAATGTCCACGAGCTGGACTGCGGTCAGCATGCCAACAGGTGCCACTAGTGCTCCTGTGAAACTGCTCTTCTGTTTGAAGAGTAGCCAAGTCCTCTGCTGACGTCATCGATTTATCTGCAGCCAATTTGATACTGTTAATTTATATTCTCCGTACACTATCTGAACTATAAAGGTATATCTGTTCAATATGCACTTAGTTTATTAAGCATTTCGTATGCGTTATGGTTTGTATATTATAGTTTTATTTATTTTCATTAGATTGATTGAATTGACATTGTTGTTTATTATTGCTATTTTCCTTAATGTAGTTGTTGTTATTTGTATGTCGCTTTGGACAAAAGCATCTGCCAAATCCCATAACCATAACCAGTGGCATCAGTGAAGAATGAAGATTATTGCTGTTCTGATTGCACGTGATTAGCAGACATTTGTTTCTCCTATTCATACATCTTTGTTTATTTTCATTAGGCTATTGATCATTGATATTGCATTGACAATGTTTATTATTGCTATTTTCCTTAATGTAGTCTTACCAACATTTTAAAACTGTTCTTTTATTTTGTAACAATTGTATTGTTGTATTGTCACTTTAGAAAAAAGTGTCTGCTAAATCATATAACCATAACCATCTTACAACAATAATTAGTTGATAAAAAAGTATGAATTATACCATGGAACTTTAAAAAAAAAAAAAAAAAAAAAATCAATAATCACAGTTGTGAGATAAACATTCTGACCAGCCTACTTTATATTTTTTCACTGGTTCCAAGCACCACAACACATCCAACACATCTATTGACTATTGGTGATGGTAAGACTTCACCAATAGTTACGCACGCACACACACACACACACACACACACACACACACACACTTAAGCAATTATTCTACCCAAAAATATATGTTTTGTCAAGTCCTAGTTGTCTATTATGTTTTAGTGCAAAAAAGCCCTCTGGTGTACTAAGAGTTCATACACAGTCCTGGCTCTGTAAATAGGAAACAAGCTGACTCAGACCAAGCCATAAATTGCCATTTTAGGAGCTGTGTAGGCTAATTTGATTGACATCTGCTCAGATATCAACAACCTTTCACCAGAAATGTAGATTACTATAGTAATCACATTGGATGTTACTGGTAGACAATATTCTGATTTAATTTTAACAGCTCTACATATTTTGTTTCTTTCCTTAGGTATCAGCATAAATGTGATGATTTGGAGGTTCGAGAGAAAGATTTCTCCTCAAAATATAGTCATGCAGAGAAAGAAAAGAGAGACATGGTCCTTTACTTGAAACGAGCTGTGGCACAGAAGGAGGATGAACTGTCTGATCTCTCTGAACGACTGATTTCCCTCAACCAAGCCAAGGATGCAGAGAAGGAGACCTTTGAGCTGCAACTGAGTCAACTTCGTCAAGAGTTCCAGGAGGTCAAAGATAAACTTACTTCAGAGAACATGGCCCTTGGTAAAGCTCTATCAATTCAGAGATGGTAGACTCTCTATTGTCTTTGCTGCCTCAGGATTGTTAGCTGACACTTGTATCCAAAGTAACTCAAAGTAACACAAATGAATATACAATATCATTAACAATATCAATGACAACAACACAAATAATTATAAGTAGATGTACCGCAGAGCGGTACAAAATATGACCGCCGCCCAGTCCAGCACATTTTTTCCACAAAAATAAATCACGCTGAAAGGCCTATATGATTCTAACTGTCTAAATTGCATTATCCACACTCAATTCTCACTGGTATCTGCTAGACAACAAGTACCAAAACATGATTAGTTCATAGATTTCACATGTAAAATTCATTTTATACAACTCCACCCCCATCTTGCCTGTTCATAATTCTGAGAAATTCTTGAATTGTGTGCATGTGTGCGTGCACACGTTTATGTTTGTGTGTGTGTGTGTGTGTGTGTGTGTGCATGTGTGCATGCTTGTGTGTTTGTCTGCGTATGTGGTTTGTGCATGTGCATGCATGCGTACATATGTCTACTGTGTGAGTATGTGTCATACGTATGATTACTGTGAATGTATGTGTGTGCGTGTGTATCTGTTTATGCACATGTGTGCACATGGAATGGGTTAACATGACCCCTGGAGGCAAACATACAGAAAAAATTGGTCATCCTAGGCCCTACGGTTCTCAAGATATTCAAGATATAAGTAGTCTGCCCTACCCTCCTTTCGGGGGGTCCAGTCCAGCGGGGGGGCTACAGATCAAAACGAAAAACGATGGTTCCATGCTATCCATGTGGGGTTACATGCCCACCAAGTTTCGTGTACCCCGGTCTTTCCGTGTCCTGGGAATCCTTGACGGAAATTTCTGACTAAACCTATATGACCGCCGCTTCGCTTAATAATGTTATATATATATTTGAATGGCCTTCTGTTCTGAGTTCTGAGTGCAGGTATCGACTGATGTCAAAATGGTATTTATCGGCTGGCAGATTAATCTGTCAGACACAAGTTTCTAATGTTACAAGTGTAACATCTCACAGACTCCACACAGAGCATGCATTCAACCATGTTTCCATAATGTGTTATTTCTATCTTAGCTGGAAAGCTGGCAGCCCTCGAGGAGTTCCGGGCCCAGAAAGAGGACCTGATGGCACAGGTAACCTCCCTGGAGGAGCAGCTAGAAGGACAAAAACAGGAGCACCAGGCAATCATCTACAACTTGGAAAGAAAGGCTGTACTGGACAATGACAGGTTGAGACTGCAGCTCATACTATTTTCGTCTTTATGGAAATGCCATTCAAAATATGCTCTTTCATGAGCAGTATATGATGTTTGTTTTGAGTGTTTACCTTGAATGTTTATACCAGTGAATGTTCTTGTAATTCACATAAATGGAGCAGTTGAATGGAGAAATAAAGTAATTGTAAAACTGAATGTGGTTTTAGGCTTAAGAAGGAGATGCAACAGCACGTAGCAGCCGTGGCAGCAGAGTTTAGACGTGTCTCCGACAAAAAGATGCCAGAGACCACTATGAGAGCCATTTATGAGAATGTGTCAGTGACGGCACAGATCAAGCAGCTCTCAGACAAGAGCAAGGACCTGTTGGACAAGAATGAGGCGCTAAGTGAAAAAGAGAAAAAACTCCAACGGGAAGTGAAGGTGCTTGAGCCACTTCTTGAGGAGATGACAAGGAAGAGTCTGACCAACGCAAAGGTATGATATTCTTACCGAGGGAGCTGTTTAACGTCTTAGCTGCTAATTTAGTATATGGTAGTGAGAACAGCCTATAGTGCCCAGGTGAGTTGTGTTAGATAAACTTGAGGTAAAGAGAATTCTGCTCTGGAGATTAAAATAAAAAAAAAGTTTATCTCACAACTGTGATAGTACAAATATATATACTCTTTTGATCCCGTGAGGGAAACGGTCTCTACATTTATCCCAATCCGTGAATTAGTGAAACACACTCAGCACACAGTGAACACACAGTGAGGTGAAGCACACACTAATCCCGGCGCAGTGAGCTGCCTGCAACAACAGCGGCACTCGGGGAGCAGTGAGGGGTTAGGTGCCTTGCTCAAGGGCACTTCCTACTGGTCGGGGTTCAAACCGGCAACCCTCTGGTTACAAGTCCGAAGTGCTAACCAGTAGGCCACGGCTGCCCTGAGTGATGGTTTTATTATTTAACAGTTAGTGTTTCATATTGTCAGTTTAGTTAATGTCATTCTTGTGTATTTATTAAGGCTGTAGACAACAATAAGAACAATATCTTGGTGAAACCAAACAAAGCTGAAGCTTTCGCACATTGATTAATTAAATGCTAACCAATCTCAACCCACTTGGTGATATGGGTCATTTTCTCCATCTTTATTTGGCCCGAGAATATCATAAAGTTATTAGGTCACAATTATAAGGAACATAAATGCCTTATCTTTTATTCTGATAGACTACTGTACTATTTTTTATTGTTATGAACAGTAAATGATTCCATTTAGTTTGTTTCAGAAAACATCTTCTTTGTTATTTGACAATGCAATTTTCTGTGGTTATTTAGGTGGTCCATCAGCTCACAGAAAAGTGCAAACAGATGAATGCTGAGGTGGCAGCAGCTGAGAGAATCTGCCAGGGGTATCAACAGTTGCAAAATGATCATTCTACCTTACAAACTGAGATGAAACTCTTAAGGTATGATCTGAAGTCATATACGTAACGTAGGGTCCTATTTTTATTGGTGTTCCTGGGTGTTCTATAAGGGTGTGAGTCTTCACTGGTCTCTGGGTTTGATTTGAATATGATTCAAAGGGTAATGATTAAATCATAGAAGAACATAGATTCTCGATTCATCACACAATTTTCCCTTCAGACTATTTATGAAACAGCTATTCTTAAAAATGAATGACATTGCATAAAAGTTATCTCCTTTTTCAAATAATATTATAGTCTCCCCAATTGGCACTCCTGGTAGATGAGTAAGCAATTCAATATATTCACTTTTTAGTGAATTAACTTTGTCTCACATTAAAGAAAAATGAACACATGCACACATCACTCATATCTACATTTTGGCCACTGTCAAGAGTTGCTGTTTTGTAATAATTGACAATATGATTTAAAACTCCGTTCTGTATTTGTGTGCATGCGTGTGTATGTGTAGACAGAATCTAATTACAGGACAGGAGACGTATAAGAAGTGCCAAGCTGAAGCAGACAAACTGTCTAAGGAGCTTGCACAGGAACGGACACTCAGGGAACAACTGGAGAATATTTTACAAGATGCTGCTACAGCATTGAAAGACATCTTGAAGGTATTACCAGACTTATTGTGCCTGTACATTTTGATGAAAAAGAAGCTGTGCCACCTAATATAAAGGATACCTATAATGTATAATATATACAGCTCTTTCCCCTAAGTGTATGTGAATAGTAATAATTTTACAGTAGAATGATTGACCAGAGCTCACAAACAAACTACTTCCTCAGACTACCCATCATGAATGGATGAATGACCATAATCAGAGGATCAGAGAGCTATATGACTATAGCTTAATACATAGTTATTTATAAACATGTTTTATAAACGTTAACTTTATGGTTGAATTTGATTTAGAAACATGTAAACATATCTTCATACTGTGCTTCCCACGTCATCAAGTTAGTCATGAATACTTAAATGCAATTTTAAAAAGACAATGCAACTTAATCAATGGTGCACTTTGTCATTACATTGCTGTTACCTCTAAAACCTGACAGCAAGTACCGCGGATGGATGACTCCGAGGTGAAGGCTCTGGCTCGCCGCAGTCAGATGCTGCAGAAACTACTGGCTGTGCTGGACAGTGCAGCAGTGCTGGGGAAAGGCCCTGCCCTCTCAGAATTTCTTAGAGACGGAAAAGATATCCATCAGCTTGAGCCAGGCATTGCAAGGTACAGTCTGGCCATCTATTAATTAAGCAATATACTGTAGCACGAGTGAAAGTAGCGCTGGTAACAGATATTACCATGGCTGTGATTCAGCTGTAGGCACGAGGCCAGAGGCCGAGTTGTATAACAATGAATGATTAAGATGAATTAATCAATGATTACCCAGATAAACCACAACATCAAAGAGCCAGGTTCATCAGTATGGCAGGTAGAGAGTGCATACTCTACTAATTTTACTGTTCCGACATATGCCTCTGAGAGTGCAGTCCTTTGGCAGGGGGACCATGGACAACTTCAGCCCATGTCCAGGGTTCTGCCCAGTGGACTGTTATCACTCTATGAGGGAAAATAAATGCCTGGCCATTAAATGGGTGTGAGCTGATTTAAATATAATTTGGTGGGGCTTAAATGTGTTAGAGGCTGGCCACAGGGCGTTGCCTTGGCTGGAGTGTATGAACATATATGGAATTACCCTGTATTAAACTGCAACTCTGTGCCAGTGATTAATAGGACCACTGCATGTCATCCATCGTAAAAAACCTTAACATACTTTGATACACGACCTTATCAAAGGTCAGATTGCATGATGATTACCCACATTTACTCTGCTCTGTGATGTCTGCAGGCAGGGCTTATTCTCTCCTCAGTTAAAGGCTACTCCTCGTATCTCTCACTTCAAGACTGGTGACCTTGGTATTGTTCCAGCACTCAAAAGTAACTGCTCCTCAAAAAAGATGGATTCTCTCTCCAAGACCGTGCCCTCGTCCCTGCCCAAGTGAGTTGTGTGAATATAAGAAATATGTCCAAAACTAAACTGCATTTGCATGAGAAAATGTGCTGAGCATTTAGTAAAGGGTCATCGACAGTAACTGGATCAGACATGGGAATAAAAAACATTGCACTAAGTAATGTTTAAAGGGACACCAGGCAACATTTTCGTGTTAAATTACTCATCTTCGTAAGTCGGTATATGGTTAAATGACTCATTACAGGGCGAATTAAGACTCTCTCGTCCGCCCCTACTGCCTGTAGGAAGAATATCCCGCTTGCAAGTTCAGTGTATCGTACCCGCTGACCGAAGCAGGATCAGTTTACATCCTGCATCCACAGCACAGAGGCAGGCTAACGAAACGCTAGCGATTGTTGCAAACGTGTGTATAATGGCAGAGCCGGCAAAGAAGCAGCGAAAACCCTTGACGGAAGATGCAAAGAAAAGGAAAAGAGCTTCAGACCGAGCGATGGGGAGTTTCGTGGAAAAAAGCATCAGGCTTGCCTGGTGTCCCTTTAAGTTAGACATGGGAATAAAAAAACATTGCATTAAGTAATGTTTAAGTTAGACATGGGAATAAAACACATTGCACTAAGTAATGTTTAAGTTAGACATGGGAATAAAAAAACATTGCATTAAGTAATGTTTAAGTTAGACATGGGAATAAAACACATTGCACTAAGTAATGTTTAAGTTAGACATGGGAATAAAACACATTGCATTAAGTAATGTTTAAGTTAGACATGGGAATAAAACACATTGCACTAAGTAATGTTTAAGTTAGACATGGGAATAAAACACATTGCACTAAGTAATGTTTAAGTTAGACATGGGAATAAAACACCGAAAGTAATGTTTAAAGGAGCTATGTGGCTGGTTTGCATTCTACCGTCAGTGGATATCTGGACAACACAGAGCATAGACATGACATTACATAAAAACAGTTGTTTCTCCAAAAATCACTCCACATACAGTAGCACCTTTAACAAAGTATGGCTTTTTTTTTTTCCCAAGCCTACCCACACCTAAGATGTACTGTATTTGCCAGGGGTCAGGCCCTGATAATTAATTGACCTTCATATATTGTCTACATGTAAACTTTGACTTGCATGCCAGCATGTGGCTCCTCCATCTGCTGTAGGTCCCAAAGAGGAAAAGTAGCCCCAGATCTTCACACTGAAATTGAAATGCTATTTCTGTTAATTGTACAATTTTATCTATAGGATTCACAAAGGATCAATTGGCACTGTATGGCTATAGCTGCAATAGCTGATATTATAACCCCCAAAAAAAAAAAAAAAACAGGAGGTATCAGTTGGCTTGATTCTGTCTGAGTTCTGTAATATCACTTTGTATCTCAGGAAAAACCAGGAGTGTAAGAAAAAGGGACTTCCAGAACAGCTGTGCAAAGGCTCCTCTAAAGTCTAACTTTAGAGGGGTTTCCCAGGCACCACAAAGCACTACTGGTAACAAGATCTTCGTCAGGTCCAGCACAGTGATGCTTTTCACAGAGGACCTCCAATGTCCTCTGGTACAAATCTCCACACACATGAAATCAACACACTGAAATACAATATTATTAACAGCATGTTACTTGTTTATTGTCTTGTTTAACGCTTTATTGATAACAGCCTGAATTCATGAATAAATTATACAGTAAGACCTACTTTTCTCTTTCCTTTGTCCAGTGTTTTTACAGGCAGTCACATACCTGTTTCCCTTGGTCACTTCTTGTCAAAACACCGGATTTATACTGTTTCTGCACAATTATTTAAACACGCATAGTGGTGTCTCGCAAGGACCCTGTTCATGTTGCACAGTAATTGTAATGATATTTTGAGCCTGTTATGAGGCATAATAGCTTTGTAACCACCTGGCTGCACTAACCACTAGCAGGATAACTCAAGCTATGTAATAGTTTTTTACTGTCAGTACTTGGTGACCTAGAACAGCAGGTCCCCTTTAAGCCAGACATCTGAGTCCAGCATTGCTCTAACTGTTGTGAAATAGTCCTTGTCTCAGCCTAAGTCCAATTGCAGTTCAACTTGAGATCTCAAAATACCGTTCTTCTTCTCAATCTATTATTAGCCTCTCACCTTATTTATCCTATTTATCCTAAAATGCATTAAAATATGTTGACAGATGACACATGATTAAAATAAATGTTGACACATGGAATACTTATTGCATTGTGCAGCTCATAATCTTGCTTAAGTTTACATGAACATTTTACAAAATGCTCACATTTTGCACAGCCTCATATTCACTGCATGGATCGAAGCATTTCATGTAATACAGTTACTTTGCATGGAAAAATTTGCATGTGATACCAGGTACTTCTTCATACCCCAGTGCAGCTATCACATCCACAAACCATGGTTCACTTAATAAACCATGGTTCTCGTTCATATACAGTACAAACAGCACTTACAGTCTGCTGTCTATACACAATGCAAATGCTATAAATCTTTATCATCCAGTCATCTTACACCACCAGAATTATTGCCATACAAACGTGCATACAGCCTCAATAAAAAAGTAGAGAGCATCAAAAGTAGTTTTAGTGATTACCAAATGCACGACGACATCTGTGTGTGTGAGTCCTGTGTGTGAGAGAAGGAATAAATGTACATAAACTGCCAATGTTACAAACAATACATTAGAAATGTATCATTGACACCCAACGTAACATAAGAAATGTGTTCCATGTAGTCCAATAAGTTTTAATTTTATTTCATTTTGGAGAAATGGGTTGTAATGTAGGATTCTTAGATCAAGGCAAAATATGTTTGTAACCAGACATTTGTAACCGGACATGGTTATACACCATCCTAAGTTCAGTCTCAGATAGCAATCATCAGGGTCCAAGCGAAAAAAGGAAATGTGTAAGTTGCAATGTCCTCCCTAAGGAAACGTTCATGAAATTTGACATGCAACCAGCGCTGTATGTTCCTGACACTGAAGACCTTATTTTCCAAACTAGCCAAGCACGCTAAGTTTAATGTGACAGAAAATTCTTGAACCCCGGAGGGTGCAACACAGTGGTGGTTGAGGTGAGCCATGCGGCAGGGGTTGGGGTAATACAATGAGTGAATGTGAATTTTAAAAAAAATACCAGATGCCAGCCGTTTTTAGACATTGACAATAGGAAGCTAGGCCTGATGAAAATACATAGTATTAGAGAACATAGTGATAAGATAAAATAAATGTCATGTTAGCCTAAAAAACACCAAAATACCTAAAACACATTGTGGATGTTGTGTTCAACTAAACTACTGTAGTGGTGGACAGTTAAAACCAGAGCGGCCATGGATTCAGGTATCCTGATTGCATGGGTCACAGAATCAGCTGGATCTACACAGGAAGACAGAGGAAGGCTTCCTGTTCCCCATCTTAAACAACTAGGTGAATAAAAACTTTGAGAAAGACAACATTAGGGTAGCACTGTTTGATCCTTTATTATATGTCAAGAAACTCCACAATGAAACAAAGGATATACATTAAATTATAAAGATTACATCCAGGGATGTATGGAGTGGATAATCTTGGTGAACACAAGAGGACAGAAAGCTCATATCTTAACAGAATGGACAAAAAGACCCCTGTTGTTTCTGAGGCATGTTTTTTTTACCCTAATGTTATTTATTTATTTATTTTTAAAAAGAAAATCTTTTTTTTGTGCCAGGGCTCAGGGAAAACTCCTCACACATAAATACACACACCAAAGTAAAATAAAATAAAATGAAGGATACTTTGCACTGCAGTTTTTCACATTTCAATGAAATCTACAAGTGAATGTATTTTTTTTTTTATTATTATTATTATTTTCTCAGGAGAAAACCTATTCCTAAAACTATTACATACCATGTGAGACAAAATAAAAGTTAAAAGGGTTGATTTTGATTTATGGAAATTCAATCATGATTAAATTATGTACCTTAATAATGTTCTGTAATACTACTGTATGGAGAAAAACTATTTTCATCAACAAACTGAAAGGTTTTTTTTTTTTTGTTGTTATTTTTTGTATCTTTTATATTTTTGGACGTGTGGCAATCATAGGGTTTTTTTTGTTTCCTGAGAATCCATATGATGCAACTGATTACTACATATGTATGTATGTAGGTCTATATTCTACCATAGAGTCTTTCATGAACTGTGCAAGCAAAACACTTCCTAGGTAAAAGGTACAATGACAACGGGGCATTGACACACACAAATAATTATGGAAATTATGTTGCATGTTTCATGTAATTAAGTTGCATGCAATGTCTGCGTAAAATAATTACAAATGGTTCGAGGAGAAATGCACAAGCCAAATTACACTCTGTACAGTATTGAACGCAAATAAATTTGGCAGATTTAATGTTTTACAGGGTTCAAAAACAGGGAATAAGAGAGTGAGACAGAGCTACACGCAATGATACTGACAATGCAACCCAACCAAACATGGACTCAGAAGCCCTTTGCTTGCACAGCTGATGAAGGCCTTTTGTATAAATATTCTGTTTTTCAAACAACTCTCCACTACATTGGAACTTTACATACTTTAATGTCGACGCACTCGCACACGCACACACACACACACACACACACACACACGAAAGGTGTTGCATGTTTCATGGTATCAGATAGCACCACAACATGCCCTGCACACCAATCTACTGAAAACTGAAAGGTATCTGCAGAAGTGCTAAAGAAAAAGTATGCTGTATTTGTGAAGCAGATATGTTGGGTGGTAGGCAGATGAATGGGAAGGGCAGGGAAGAAAAGTATCCAGCTTAAACTACATGCAGTAACATTACCAACACCCCCAACATGTAATCATTTTAAGGCCCAAGTTCATCACCTAACAACTTTGCATATGTGCTACTTTTGATGTTTTGCATATGTCAAGAGACTACACGCAACCTATAATATTCAACACGACTGTGTATTCTCAATTATAATCAGACTCGGAACACACAGAGGTTGAACAAAAAAAAATAAATGTGTTAATCTGTCTACTTTATCCTTTTATTTATTTTCCAATTGTATCAATCCTGGTGTGTGAATGTGTTTTTCTCACGTTTTCTTTTTTTTTGTTTTGGGGGGGGGGGGCTTTTTGAGTATTTTAATTATTCCTCAAAATCAGGAATCAACTTACAAATAAGCTCTGCAACACCAAATCTATCTAGTATATGATCTTAAAAATATTTTGTTTTATTTAGACCATTTTTTTTCTTTGTAGAAAATAATTCACAAGTACCCATTGTTAAAGGAAATACTTTTTTCATGTTTTCTGTAACTTATTGTTAGTCATTTGTTTCCCATAAATTTTAGACCTATTTTTTTTTTTTTTTTTATTAATTTAAGAGGAAAAAAGAGCATCACAAAAATAATAATTTACACATTTGTTAAAAAAAAGCTTGCACATGTAAAGGAAGTTGCACACACTCTATGCCACCAGAGGAAAAAGGGCATTGAATCAACAGCAATTTGCCAGCCGCATGAAACGTCCATGCCTTCAAATCTTCAAAAAGAGCAAAAGATGATAAATTGTTAAACTGTAGTGGCAAATTCAGGATTTTGGAAGGGAGGGCAAATGTCTGAGGAACATGCACGAAACCTTAAATGATTAACAGCTTTCTAGTTTTCAAAACCATAAGAGACTTTTGAGGAAAAAATGTATGATGTTGTAAAGTCTCATCAGACTGCCCGTAATGCTTTTACGTTCTGGTCAAAGTGGACTATTTCACCGAAACGAACTATGAACAAACACTAAATAAATGCCCCATATAACTCCATCAAAAGATATATCTTACAAATTCCTTTTTCTACTAAGTTTCTTTTTTATGTTGTCAAACACACAAAGGTCAGTGAGGTCGTGTGAACAGAGTTAAAGGACAAATGTGATGTGGAGACATGAGAGGATTCAGTCTTGTCTTCACTCCAGTACTTTTTCCACACTGAAGTTGGTTCGTCACATGCTGCTGCTACCTGCTTAAGACAGATACACATAAAAATATTGGTCAACACAATGACCATGTAACACCCAACACTAATAAAAAGCAGTATTACACCGTTGTCGGCTAGAGGGGAGTAAGCGATGACATCTACCAGTACTAAATATCATTATCCAAAAACAGTTGGGGTAAAAAAAATGAACATAATAAGGGCTTATGAAGGGCTTATAAAAGTCCTAAGGACATACATCCAAGCACACTGGTGGTCACTGGGTAAACACTCAGCAATTTTTTTCAATGTTAGCCTGGATGCCAGCCTAACTTAGCCCCGCCCACAACATTTGAGTTCGGGAAGTTTGGTCTGGACTTTTTCTGTTGTGGAGCAACTATGCCCGAACCAGAGCTGTTCGGACCAATCAAATTGGGCTTTGTACGATGATGGACAGATGAGCAACAGTGCCTCGTCGATCACGTCATCTGAGCACACTAATGTTGATTTTGTTTGCAACAAAATGCTGTGGCTTGAAGTTAGACAGATTAACAGACCCCATTAACACATAGGAAAAAAATTATTTCCATTTTTCACACGAAAACTGAGGTCATCACTGAAAACAATTATTTATGAAAAGTGGATATCTGGGAAAACTCCGGTTTCACTTTCATCAAGGGAAAAAAGCATTTTTGCATTGCCACCTGTTTGCTCGAGGGATTTGTGACACCCTTCCCAAGCTGTTTTTAGCATCAGTGTGAACGGAATTATTTTTAAAAACGAAGGAGGGGAAATATCCGTGTTCCCGAATAGCCTACCCGGCTACGTATTTTGTTGTCTTAGATTTCGCTATCGGGTGTTGTACAAAATGTAGCGCAATAACTAAAAAAACGATCAGAAAAAAATGTTAAGGCATTTGTGGAGAGGAAGGATGGTTCGGGACCTCGGGTGTTCTTCCTACAGCTCACAGTAAGCTGGTTAGGTCTATCCAATTGAGTGCAGAGGCATTTTCCCCACTGTATCGGTTGAAACATGCCCCATAATCACATTCCAATGGAGCAGTATCAGACTAAAATTCTGACTAGAATTGAGTATGACTATGCCAGGTTTTTCTTGGTCAGTCACAGAATCACTTTCAGCTCCCTGAAAACAGCAATGCACGAACACCGCATCTGACCACATCTCGATTTTTACACCATGGATTCTCATATGGGCTCAAGTTGATTTATAACTTGTGTGCCGAATGAGTTAATGATAACTGCACTGGTCACAAACTAGCAAAGCATCACGTCTGCATCACGTCTGGCCAGGTGTAAGTTAGGATCCTGAGACTGCTGACTAACATGAGTACTACTGGTATTTTTTTCAGATTTTTTTTTGTTAGGCATTGGTTTATTTGATGTGGAATAGCTCTACATAACAATATTAGCAACTTTTATAAGGTCCTTCCACTGTTCGACCTTCCTCTGGCATTTTCTTGAGTGTGCAAAATCACTCCAATCTTAGTGACCAGACAGGTGGACAGGAAGATGACTATGGTGGGACAGTGAAGCTAACCTCTGTAATGTGCATTGATTTGACTTACCTGTGCACTGTGACCCAGAGAATAGAGGGGATATGAGAGAACTCTGCCACAAGCAATCATCCTGCTGAGAATCATTCCTCTCATCATCCGTGTCATTCAAATTATATGACTGTTAGGGGAGAGCAGAGAGGGAGTACTTAAATAACATGTAAAGTTGTCAAAACCTAGCCTATCAACTTATGTGATGTAGACAAAGTCTGTAAAGTTTACAGTGAAGTATACTGATATTTGCAACCCTCCAGTGGCAAATTAATTTATTCTTTTCTAATTTATTTTACTCGCCAATGCAGAATTTTACTCGCATTTGGCGAGTGGCGGGTGCTAATTTTAAAACCTGCCAAGAAATATTTAAATTAAGGCCTAATGATTTGGGGAGCATAAGTAATTGTGATTTTTCTGACAGAGATTGTGATTGGTGATATCATTTTTGAAAGTCAAGCTTCAGTCAATAATACTATATGCTGATTGTGCAAAGGTGTTTCACAGAGATATTAGATATTTGGCCCTATTTTAATGATCGAAATGCATAATCAGAAGTGTGATGCACATGAATATTTAGGACGTATCTGAATCCACATCTCCTGTTTTAAGAGCAGGGGAAATGGTCTCTGTGCCAGGTGTATGGTTCAAAAGAGTTGTTCTTATGTTTCTTAATTTATCATGGGTGTGTTTTGAGCCTAACTATCATTCTCTTTAAGAGCAAAGAGCGCAAAACCAAACAGCATGTTGATATATTGGCAAATGAATGCATCTCTGCAGAAGGGCTTGCACGCGAAACTGTGTATGCAACAGCAGGAATACACTAAATCTTGCTTTTCTAAAATGTGCATGTGCGACAAGCAGAGTATGCACGCGTTTGCACTTTCCTTGTATTTCAACTCGTAGGCAACGACAAAACGTCTTACACTTAGTTATTTACTTTTACTACTGACTGCCAAGTGGTTACAATCGTGTTACAAAAAATACTACTTACCTCAAATATTGAAATGACTGAATACAAAGTCTAAGGACATTAATCCAAGCACACCAGCACAGTTGTGTTGCCTGGGATTTGTTGCTAAGGTCTTACCAATTGTTACATTTGTTACACCTGGTGCAACTATGCGCTAGTGTTGTCACGATACCAGAATTATGACTTCGATAAGATACCTGCCATAAATATCACGATGCTTGATACTAAAACGATACTGCGGCGAAATCCTAAGATATCTGGAGAAGAAAGGACTCATCCCTCCTCCAAGTGTATGGAGTCATTTGTGTTGAATTCGGTGCACTTTTGTAGTGTGCAGGTCAATTCTGGGTTCTAAACTTCCTACATAATTATTATTTCAACATCATTATTACATAATTATTAGATCAAGGTCAGTGTTAAAATTACTGTAGGCAAATCACTGAATGCTATGCACAGAGGCCTAATCTTTAGGCCATCTGATGTACAGTATAGGCTACCCTAGGCCTTCCCGTGTTCATGGGATTTCTTTGACAGTTGCAAAGGGGAAAATGTGAGGATAGTCTTTGCGCACAGTGTACAAGTACGGCGTTCCAACATCTCAGGTCTTCGTCAGATAGGCCTACACCATTACCTGTTGCACTATATCTGTGTGCATTCCTACATTACGTCTATTTCTTTGATAACATGATTTGCTACCACGCACTGTAACAATAAGCCTTTTATTATTATTAGGACACGCTTTGGTGGTATGCTGTGGGCTTTCATTAGCGGTCTACATGCCATGACAAATATTACGAAAGTAGTACTGACCTAACATGAAATAGATTGTTTACAAGTTATGGTAATGTTATTCTGAGCAAGTGAACATTGGCGCTTTCATCCGTTAGCACCCTATGATTACAGCTTGTTATGTCTCGTCAAAATTCATTGATGAAGGAAGGTTCGCTTTATCCCAGAGAACCATACTCGTTTCACTTAGGCTAGACTAAAACATAAGAGAAGAACTTGGCACTAACCATGTAGTCGTGTTTTCTATAGCATATTCGTTAACCTGTCGTTCTTTGAACTCTTTAAAAATGTTGGGATATGTCTGTGAGGTGTTTAGCCAAGTTCCATGCGTAGCCTACTGCTTTTAAATGACTTTGAAACATATTTTACAAACGGGCCTCTTTGTACCTGATGGCTTGCCTTCACTATTCATGATGATGTATCGAAATAGTTGCAGATTTCACTGCACCTTTTGTTTTATCCACAAGGCCTAGAAGAACTGTCGGCAAAGAACTATGTTGACGTTGGCTGCGCACTCACTCACTCAGAGCTGCCTGCTTGACACGCCCATTTGCTTAGATGCGTGCAATGAGCAGTGAGAGCAGCAGTTCACACAGACACAGAACGTTATTATTTTAATAAAGTATCGATTCTAAAACGCCTGAAATCGTGATCGCTTTTTTTGGCGAAAGGCATCGCGGATCCCTTTATAGTATCGATATAATCGCGGCAACACTACTATGCGCCAGATGAAAGATAAGGCCCATTAGAGATCAGGGTCATTTCTACATAATGGCAACTTTGTGAGTAATTCAGATGAGAGTAATGAGATGGATCCAAAGATGGAAGCAGTGTGACAACTGATATTAAAGATGATGTTAGTGATGAGGGACAACTTTGTTCAAAGCTACACCGAAGTTGCCAGTTTCCTGTTGGATTTTAAATTTAATTTATCCTACTGCCAAAACTCAATACAGTTATGTTTTAAACCTATTAGGGGTGTGCATTATAGCCTAGCTGGGCTACCTAGCTGGGCTACAGGAGAAATAAATGTTAGGCTAACGCTATACTACCTCTAAATATCCAAGGTAACTTTCTGAAGTTTACAAGCAGAAAGAGCTAGTCCTAGCCAGCAAACTTGACCTACTAGCTGACTAACCAACAGTCAGCCAAATTACAGTACATTTGGTTTTGTGACTTGGTAAGCATAGGATTTTTAACTGATGTTGTAAAGATACATGTCCCTCCAACCGAGTTAATAGGTAGTTTTATGTCTCTACTCTAGCAAATAACGTTGCCAATGTACTGTCTATGGATTAAAGGTAAACTATGCAGTATTGGCAATTTCCTTACTGTTTTCTCGGTTTTTGCTTCTTTTTCGCTGGCTCTGTCATGACGAATGTCTTACCTAACCTAACTCCATCGCTACCTTTTTCTAGCCGGTGCCTGGCGTGTATGTGTATTTGAATGCAGTAAAATAATTTGTTACACTCGTTATACTTCCTGACACTGAGGCCATAGGCCCGCCGGCCCACAGTTGCAAGGGTGGTTTTTCCGCTCACAGGCGCTAGGGGGAAGCGACACGGCCACCATTCAACCCGAAAAAAGTCATTTAACCATTCCAATGACTCTGAAGCTGTTAAATGAAGGTAAATTAAGCTAAAAAACTTGCATATTAAGCTAAAAAACCTGCATAGTGTGCCTTTAACCACTGCGTCAGTCACAAATTTATTTGCAGCCTTTGTAGTTTCCTAATCGCATTATTTCAAATAGAGATTTTGATTGAATGATTTAGCCCTAGTTTAACTGTTTGGAATTTTCTTTTGTTTGATAAAAAAAAAAAAAAAAAAAAAAAATCCTGGCTTGCGAATAAAAGAATTTCTAGGATTCATTTTACTGGCTTCACAATCTTAAAGATGACTCCCAACTGGGATTCTTTCTATAAAGCTGTTGTGTTTTATGTGTCTCTACTCTAGCAAAAACGTTGCCAATGTACTGTCTATGGATTAACCACTGTGTCAAGTGCTGTTGCAAAATTGCAAAGTTATTCGCAACCTTTGTAGTTTCCTAATCACATTATTTCAAATAGAGATTTTGATTAGTAATAGGTGAATTATTCAGGCCTAGTTTAAATTTTTTTTTTTTGTGAACTGAATTTTTGTTTGTTTGATTAAAAAAAAAAAAAAAAAAAAAATCCTGCCTTGCGAAAGAATTTCCAGGAATCATTTTACTGGCTTCACAACGTACAGATGACACCCAACAGGCATTCTTTCTATAAAACTGATTAAGGGTATACTGTGATGAGACATGAACAGTCACTGGAAAGAAGAGCAGCTTGGTTATGGCTATAATCATAATTACGATTAATTTTAATTATTTAACACAATTAGGCTACTCATACAGTATTTTCCCAAGAATGATCTTTTAGTAGTGGTGTGGTTGCACGGATGTGCCCTCAATGTTTAGCGTGAAAAAAAAAATTTTTTTTTTTATTTCACTGTTAGTAGTATTGGTAAAATTGTATTGTTTACATTTTATAATATTTCAACCTAATAAACTATGTACAGACAAGTATTATTTAAGATACCATATAGACTATTTGTGTGCAGAGTACTAGCAACATTTTCAAAAAGCCAAGAAAAACAACTCTTACCTCATGCAACTTTTCAAGGTCAAATGTTGTCCCGCCTTGGTGGGGAAGCACAGGGGCAACGGCTGAATATCCAAATGCCTCTCCACTTTTGCAGGGCTCCTCCTTGTGACCTTGTTCACTGGAGGACAGTTGTGCTGGTGTCTCCACCGTCATGGGTGCTATAGTTGCTGCAGACACCAGTTGACTGTCAGCATAATCTTGCTCAGGTACTGACAAAAGTGCACCAGACCCCTCCTGCGAATCTAATGAAGTCTGTGCACTCTTTTCCATACCAGATTTTTTTAACCTGGGCAAAAATTTCCCAGATTCTAGTTCTGACTTTCCATAATAAGGTCCTTCACACTCAGCATCCTCCTCTAGGGGTTTGAGGTCTGCCTGTGGGTCATCAAACACATTGGCCTGAACCAGAGTAGGAAGACTATGCTCATCTTTTTCAGACTCTATATCGGACTCACTGCCTCCACCAGGAGACAATTCTGAAGTTGAAATTGGTCGAAAGTGAGTCCTTGGGGATATGCGTATGGCGCGGTACTGAGTCTGATTAATGCCATACAGCCGGGAAGAGAAGATGTCATTCTCTGAGTCTGAGCAAAGAATTGACTTCGGTTTGAAGCCTGGGCTTAATGACGTCATTTCATTGGGCTCAAAACAGCACTCCACATGGAGTACTTGAGATAAGGGATTGTTCAGGTCAAATGATGAGAATGAGTAATCCTGGTCTGGTTCATCCCTATAGAGACCTGAACAGGTTCCAATTAAATCTTCATGGAAGATAAACGAAAACCCCTTGGTCAATCTGTCTCTTTTTACCGCATGGTCATTCTGACCAAAGGAGACCAGCGGTCTCCAGAGCGGCTTGTGACCAGGTGCAAAGCAGTTTCCTGCATTCATGAACACATCAGTGCCTGCAATAGTCACAACGTCTGAGGCTGCAGCAGCAGCAGCACACTGCAGCAGGCCTTGGGCATTGCCTGATGGAACAGCAGCCCAGTCATGGTCATCTCCAAAAGACCTGAGTTCACCATACACTCCCCCAAGGATAAATGATGTGCTGTCTTTGTCTGAACTCGTGTCCCAGGGCTTCAAAGGGGTCATATAATCACCACTATCTGTTTTGGACAGCTTATTTTTAGCCAACTCTTGACCTTCTCCTTCCTCCTCCCACAGGTGATACACCGAACATTGCACTGCTTTCTTCTGTGCAGTCTGTGCAGCACCAGTCAGCTTCATGTCCTGACAACCACAGTGGTAGTTCTGTACATCCTCCAAGAACAGCCCCTGATAATGAGGCTTCTCCTCTTCCTTGTGTGAAGGATCTCCAACAGCTGTCCAAATGTCCTTATCTATCCCTGAGGTGTAGTCTTTGTTCTGTTGATTTGCATCATCATATATGCCAGTGTCATACTGCTCACTCTCCCCTGTCTCTAATGGTATACCACAAATTGATTCCAGTTTGGATATTGTTTTTGAAACGGTATGTGTTGCCTTTTCTTGTGGTACTTCAGCATCCTTCAAAAAATCAAGGAGATCTTCCTCTAGATAAGTTGCTGGAATATAAGGTATTACAGATGTTATCTCCTCACCAGCAATCTGAGCCAACTCCTCTGACGGAACATTTACTTGCTCATTGTCTGAGCGAGTCTCCTCTGAGTGAGACCAAGGGCTGCAAGTTCGTGTTGAAAGATTAGAACAATATTCAGTTCCATCAAAGGCACTATTTTTGGTCCAAATGAGCAAACGAGACTGTTTGTTGTCACCATGTGGATCGAGACTGCTACTTGTCTTAGGAGTTGTGGTGTTTTCATGACAACTAGTCGCAGAATCACATGGAAAACAAGTGGGGCTATCACACTGCAGCTCGAAAAGCGAGAAACAGCTGGTATTCAGATGTGGACCATCACAGCTGGTTTCTGGAGCATTGCATTCCTCAGACAACTCACTCAAATTAAACATTGTACTATCAAATACTGGGGAGAGCTGAACAGGGGAGTCCCCAACAAAACTTTCTCGTTCCACATCATCTGAACTGGACGATGAGTAACATTCACAGACTTGAGCAATACTTTCAAAATCTTTCCAGAGGAACCCATCAGTTCCAGATGCTCCCAGTGACTCCGTATTTATTGCACTTTTCCCATGCAGCTGAAGGCCATCTAACACTAAACATTCTGCCTCAAATTCTCTCTGCTCTCTGCTTTTTTGGCGAATCATGTTTAGGATTCGACTCTCTTGGACTGAGTCTGAGGCACAAGGATCCAATATGGATGGATAAATATCAACTTCATAGAAGTCAGTGAATTCAGACAGATGTTCATCATCTAAATCTCGGCTATCCTCGTGTGGTGGGCTGAATGAGGTCCTACTGAATTCAACAGGTTGCTCACTGCTCTCACCTGGCAATTCAACAAAGTGCCCATCAACAAAAGTCCCTGCTGCAAGATAGGTCCTCTGGAAGTTAGCACTGGCCAAACAAATCCCTTGCATTCGCTCTGTCAACCTGTCCATATCTCCAGACAAATTGGATCCACTAGGAGATTCAGAGTTGTTCCTATAAGTTGTCTCGAGTTTGCTTTTTCTACAGCTGACAGGGACTAAATATTCTGTCAGGGGTTCTGTGTACCATAGTGGTTCTTCTACATACTCTTTTTTGTTTCTCCTATCATATAGTGTCTCCTTCAACTCTATTCCAAAAGTCTCCTTTTTTATCTCTTTAAGAGACCTCTTTCCCTTTTTTGGACAGATTGGTAGCTGCTGCTTAGAAGGACCTGCCACTGCACTTTTCCGCTCTTCCTTGTCAAAGGCCTTAAAGGACAGTTTCACTTGCCCTTGGCTTCGAATTTTCTTGCTTCTGGTTGTACCTCTTTCACGGGATTTATGCCTAATCTGGAGGGTTTTGCTGGTAGGTCTTTTCGGGTCACCCTGATTACTGCTGGAGCTGGAACCTGCTTCGCTGGAGCCAGAGGAGCAGGATCGGGGTCGATATTTGCCCTCCGACCAACTCCGAGCTTGCTTCTTACTGTGAGAGGCTCGCTCTTCTCCATGTTGTCTGTTCTCTTTCTCTTTCTTGTTACGCCTGTGTGGAATCCTTTCTCCAATTACTGATGTGATGGTTGTACTGGTGTCAGAGGTCTTTGAGGTTTCACCCTTGGAGGCCTCACCATCACTCCAACAATCTTTAGGTGCAGAGGTCTCAGTGCTGGTGTTTGGGGCAGCGAAGAAGATGTGCAGGATTTATCCTTGTTCCACACAGTCATGATCTCCTGAAGACAAACGGATTTCTCGGAAAGTGGTGGAAAGGCTTCATTGTACCTAACACAAAAGGAAAACAAATACCAATTAAATAAATGAAGCTCATATTGTGAAACACACATACACACCAGGGATAGAAATTAAATATTTTGTCCACCTGCCACTGTGGCTGGTGGATTCCAAAATTTCACCAGCCACTAGAGATAGGGTATGAAAATGTGATGATATGATTATAGTAACCTAAATAATCATGGTTTCCGGCATTATTGCGATACGATTAAATTGTGCTGAATTTTTCTCTAAACTTACTACCAATGTTGGACAGAACTAAAAATTGGCCTGTCCTTCATGCACAGTAGCAACAACACTAAAGGTCAACAGAACAGCATTAAAGGGACACCATTGTTGCAAACGTGTGTATAATGGCAGAGCCGGCAAAGAAGCAGCGAAAACCCTTGATGGAAGATGCAAAGAAAAGGAAAAGAGCTTCAGACCGAGCGAGGGGGAGTTTCGTAGAGAAAAAGTATCAGGTTTGCCTGGTGTCCCTTTAATATGGAATTTGCTTTATTCACCCGGCGGCCAGAACAAGGCTAAAGGGTACACTTGCATTACACCGCAGTCCAGCAGATGGTGGTGGTAATGCACTCCGTTTGCAAACTGCCAAAAAAAAAGCTCACTGAAAAAGAAGAAGGGTTCACTGGCCAGTTCTTCTTCTTCAGTGAGTTTTTCTTGGCAGTTTGCAAACAGAGTGCATTACCGCCACCATCTGCTGGACTTATGTGTAATGGCAAGTGTACCCTTTAGCCTCGTTCTGGCCACCGGGTGAATAAGGCGAATAGTGTCATAAAAATGGTGTGGTAAGACAATACTTTGGCTTAAGTTATGGAGCTATCCAACTTGATCTAACTGTGCTGTGTAGCCTACATCATCTGAATTTAATATTTACAGATATCTAGGCTATATTTAACATTTATTTGCTATTTGGCCTGTTATGAAATCATGCATTGACTAATTTAAGCACAGTTCAGTTTGAAATACATGCATGTTTAGCATTTTGTGAAAATAAATCATTAAGACTACATTGACACACTCTTAACCATGAGTTGTATATTCTCTGATTCTAATATTTACAGATATCTGGGAGATGTAAGCATAGCTCAGTTTTAAGAAATGTTTAAAGCCCAAAGTTGGAGACCATGTTGAAATTTGCTACAATTTATTTCAAAACCGGATTACCCAGGAACTGCTAATTATACACGGGAATGCAATACACCTTTAGTTTTCGGTAAGGTCTGCTATTTATTGTAATATATGGCTTGTCATGTGTTGCATGAAGAGTTCGTGAGATATTCCACCAAGACGAATGGATGTGGAGATGGCCACAGAGAATAATGATTACATTTCTTGAAAAGTTATTTTTCTCGCGAACTGTTTATCACAGCAAATAGCGGCTAACTAGCACCGTTTAAAAGCCGAGAAAAGACTCTTTCATGTGATGTCTGTGTGATGAATACTTCTCGAGTAGTTCAAGCGAATTTGGATGCACTTTGTGTGCCTATCGTAGTGTCAAAAAGTGAAACGCTGCGCCATGCTACGGGGAGACGGCTCACTGGTAGTTATTATAGGTAATTTCAAATCAGCGCAATTTACCCTTATAGGCTACTGATAAAATTACATGATCCCTACGAAACACTTTCTTATTTTTAACCGTCGGGCCTATGATAAGTTGACCAAATTCACCCGCCAGTGCACAAATTCACCCACATTTGGCTGGTAGCCGGTGCTCATTTCCATCCCTGATACACACACATTCTACACATTGAGAACACACACACACAGCAGAGGTTGTGTTAATCGAATATTTTCCGTCATCGATGAACATTTTAAAACAATGACAGAAAAATTTTTAAAAAAAAAATGTAAAAAGTTGACTACTGAAAATCACTCGTCATTCTTAACAATTAAGAATGATACATGTTTTTCTGTAACTTCTTAATGGGGACTTACATTTCCAGTTGATCTTTCAAGGATGGTGATACGGCAAGTTCTGGTGATAGAACTCCTTCAGATTTTTTGCTTGTTTGCCTCCCTCGCTCTTCAAAAAAGAGGAAATCAGATAGATTTGTAAAAATAACTATTTACTTTCGTCACATTTAAATCAAAGTTTTGTCAGACACAGGCACATACCTTTTTGCTTGTTTTGCAATTCCTTTAGTCTGGAGCAGAGCTCCTCAACAAGACTCTCAATTCCAGAGTTCTACAAAAAAAAAAAGTAAGATTAAATAAATAAATAATTTAATTCATTAATGAGGAACACAAGATCTAGATCGGAGTCCCCCTTGTGATTGACACTTTTCACCCTAGCATTTGTAGGCTACAGAGAGAGTTGCCTTAGAGTTCAGTAGGTAGTCGTCACAAAAGTATGACGAAAAGTTAAACAGCTGATTTGCTCATTGATCTCTGTCTGACAGATACCTTCAGAATCTATCTGTCTCTATCATATTGAAGACATGTGTAACATGCACGTGGTGTTCTCTCTTTCTCCCCCAATTGTCATTATTTCCAATAAAAGCATTTACAGAAACATGTGCTTTGTCAACAGATACCTTCTGAATAGATTCTGAAATTAGTTTAGGCTTCAACAACATTTGTTTTGGCACAGCATATCATAGACGACTGATGTCAGCAGCCTACAGTATCAGCACAGTTGGCCTATGATAGAGCAACAGTGCTATGGGAGAAGGAGAAGTGATTCTACAGACGGTGAGACATATTTTTTTCACACGCAACTTAATAGGAACAGGAAAATGACCACACTGCATGCAATGCCATTGTTGCAATTTTGTTTTCAACTGAAACAAGGCCAGCAACATTTTCTAAACACTCAGACGTAAACATTGCAAAAGTGATGCAATTTCTACCTAGCTCGAGTTGCCGCAGCCAACAGCATTTTTAAAATCATTTTTAAAAAAAGTTTTTTTTTTTTTTTTTAACAGTCATAATCGACACCAATACCTGAACAGCCTGATCAATCAAATAAGATCCCAGGTGGTCATCACATAAATGTGATTGAAAGTACTTTGTCTCACCTCATCAGATGCAGAACGCAGGCACTGTACAGCTGCCTGTTTCTTCATCTCCTCCAGACTCACATCTGCCCCCCCCTTCCTCCGACTCCTGGTCCATTTCTTCCCTGCTCCCTTTTCCCAGCCCAAAAAGATGTCATTCTCCTGAAAGGAATTCAAAAAGAAAAATTAGAATGAATAAGAAAATGCCATAGTGAGAGCGAGAAGACAGTCACCTCCACAGCTCAAGCCAAAATCCTCCTAAATATGGACACCTTCTGCCATTTATTTGCTTTAAAGGGGAACTTGGCAACTATTTCAACGTAATAAACCCGTTTGGAAATCATTTGGATGGTTAAATGACCTGTTCCGGTGAAAATGGTGACTTTCCCCGCTGCCACTAGCGTCCCCAGGAGGAAAACCAACATTGCAACATTGAGACTACCGTCCCGGAAAGAGAAGTGAGAAACAAGAAACTCGTTTTAAATCGTGTTCTTACCTTGTAACATCCACATTGTTCTGCCGAACTTATGCTAACCGTTTCGCTAGCTTGTAAACGAATCCATGTGCTTTATTGTTACCGTTTTTTCACAGTTTGAAATAGCATAATGCACAATTTCTCCAGCAGCGGGGGAAATATACCTAGTCCTGCCAAGTTTCCCTTTAAAACTGCAGAACGGACACCCAGATACTGTACATTTATTGTACTCAACACTACTGTAGGCTGTACAGACTTAAGTTACAACCAGCTCCTCAGACTTAAGGATGACATGACTGTTCAAAGATGTGCTTTGTGATATATTAACCCTATCCCCTCATTTAACAAGCTGTTTTAAACTTCCATTACACGTAAACAACATGTTTTATGCATAAAATGCATAACGCAAATAAATTATATCCATAATAATGCTGAAGTGTAAATTATATTGGGCTTTTAAATGTATGTATTCTTAAGAATAGGTTAGTTTAACAGCAGACCACTTGAGCACAACTCGTACAAACTCGTACCTAAGAGAAAATTCAAAGGATGTCCTCATCACTTGTTGTACAAGCCAGTTAGGAATGAATCTGTATGAGTGGTTCTTACATAGCATCCATTGTTATTTTGCTGTTGTAAGATAACCCAAAGTTGAAGTCTTTCTTAAAGTCACCCTACATTAAATCATAAACTTCAGTTTAAAATGCTGTATGCTAACAAAGAGCTTCCTGAAAAGATTTTCATGGTATAGACAATGCCACACATATGGACATTTCCTGTTATCATCAGCTCTTACAAGAAACGGTTCAGTGCAGACACAACAGGGTTTAGCAACAGTAGCTCAAAGTTAGAAAATTCTTTGAGTATGTGTATGTCGGCCTATTATGGATGTCAGGTTTGTACTAAGGGTCCCACGTTTTCATCATAGGTTTTTGTGCCCAGTGGCTACAAGGTTTTTGCTTATTAATCTCTCTCACTCACACACACACACACAAATGAGCACATGTATTTACCTGGTCTTGCAGGTCGTAGTCATAACTGTCATGCAAGAGAAGACTGAGCACATAGCGGGTATAGATCACAGCATCAATCCCACATTTCTCTAGCTCCTGACCCAGCCAGTTCTGCACTGGCCCCAGCGACTGCAGCAAAGACATCTCTGAGCAAGGTCTGAGGAGAGCAGGAGGCAGAGTGGGACTCAACAAACTTCTGGGAGGGGGTGGGTGCTTGCCACTTAAGGGACGCATGGGGGCCTAGGTGGCAGCCATCCTAAGCAGGAGTGGCATGATGACGAATGCAGGACTAGACAGTTGCAGGAGTGCAAAAATGTCAGATGGGAGATGGTGGCTTCTCTCGAGGAGGGGGCAGAGGGCTACATAAAGATCAGTGTTTTCCCCCGCCTTGTCTTGGGTTATTCAGTACCCATTGCTAAGTGCGTGTGATTTGTATCTGTGAGTTGTAGTGATGACAGGGGGTGACCAAATTGAGCTCAATATCAGTCGCAGTGGTACATGGTGAAATGGGTTTCACCACTTGTTCAACCTGGGTGAAAGACAACACAAAAACAAAGCACAAACAAATGTCGGCATCAGTACAAATAGTGTAATATCAATATCAGAAAAAAACATGTCTACTCTGAACAAACAAACAAACAAACAGTTCCCTGTACACACTATCCTATAAAACATCTTTGTCAGTTAGCCTAACAGATGGGTAATGTGACAGAACATGCCACTTTCAGTATGCTTAAAACACTGGCCACAAGAGGTAATGTTTTTGAAAGGTACATGGCATAAAGACGGTGTAGGGCAAAGATACTATATAGGGTTAATCCTCTCAGGCACCAGCCTCAGAATGCTGTTGAAGGCTAAACCTCAGATGCAACACAACACAAGGACTTCCTTCCTTTATGGGATTATCAGTTTCTAATGTATGGCAGCATACATTGAGGAACAATTCATGCCCACTTGTATGATTTACAGGCATGCACTCAATGTGTGAAATATGCATTTAGCCTTGTCCGCATGCTTTCATGGATGAGAATTTGTCTTGAATTTTATGATCTTTAATCATATAATTTTGAACCGTCTGTAATGGTGTCACTGCACACGCAGGTAGGCCAGCTAACAGCAGTTGTATTAATTAAATAAAGTATTAATTAAATATTGGATTAATGAAAAAGGTGTAGCCTACAACTGTCGTTGGTTTGCCTTCCCGTCACTCAGAGGAATGGCAAGGGTTGGCCTTTCAAGGTAGCATACAGGGGGGGCTTAACTGTATTCTGCCCCAGTCCGTAAACCAATTGCACTTATCCGAACATAAATATGGATGTACTGACAGCCCAACCTACTAATCTAACGTTACAATATATAAATTAAATCTGACTAAATAAACTTTTTGGGATATCGTTAGTCTAGCCGAAAATCTGCTCAACTATCCAACCAGCGTTAGGTATTGGCTACCGCTAGCTCTTTAGCTAGGTGTTCACTTCCAGTTTCCATTAGATAACGTCAACCAGACAACATTAACTTAGCCGACATAATATCATCAGCGGCATATATCATTTGCACATCAGAATCATTACCATGCTTGTGAAAGTTATACTGAACTGATAAACATTGGTTTTATTGCTAGAACTCATAAAGTCATCATTCTAAAGGACACCAAGCGACATAACGTTAACGTTAAGTACTACTGAGCTAACAAGGAGCTATGACATGCTAACACCTTAGCGTTAGCTAACGTTGGCGTTACTAGCATGTCAAATTATCAATTCAGTCAGTACATCTTGATGGGAAAAACGTTAATTAATCGTCAATTAACCGAGTAACACATTTATGGCAACTATGAAACAGATCTAACGTTAATGTTAATTCCGAAGTATCGCCAGCTGTTAACGTAGATTCTACTTGACATTCCATGGCTCGGTTAAAGTTACTTTGCGTTAGGAGTGACCGGTAAGGTTAGCGAAAGCTTAACGTTCATTTTAATCGTTACAACCAACGTCACAGCATAATACGATCACAATATTAGCAACTATGCAGAAAAAAACGTTACAGCCTACTACTGGACGAAACACTTCACATTTCAGTCATAGTTGTTATGGCCGGCGAGTTGACGTTAATGTTAACCACAATTTAGCTGGACTGCCATTGTTGCTGAAGATGACAAGCAAATATATCAGTCAGAATCTAACGTAACGTTTAACTTCGGTGTGACTTTACACAGCCAAAGGCCACTTCATATAACTAGAAGGCTAAAATTAACGTTAATTGTAGTTTCATGACGATAGTTCAACGTGACAGTACGCTACTAGTTCGTAAACACTGCGGTAGTTAAGGCTAGTTCTAGAAAGCTAAAGCTAGCATCAACGTAACGTTGCAAAACGCTGTAACGTCGACGTTAACGCTGACACAGTATACTCGGACATCTGTCAACGGGTTACATTTAACTAGGCTAACGTAAAATGCATCGTGATAAATGTCAATTTATCCAAATACTTCAGGTGTACCATTTAGACCAGGATACCACTTTCTTACCTACGATTTAACGTAACATTGAGTAACTCCGTCAATTCTGAACGGCCAGAAGCAACGTTAGCGTTACGTTAACGCTAAATTGCATAGATCTAGTTCTAATTTAACGTTGAACCTCTTTTGCAAGGTATTCTGACGCAGTTCAGATTGTGGCCAGATGACCGTTCACCAGCGTGATAGATTTAATCAATTAACGGCAACGTTACCGTTAATGGCCCATTGCTAGCGGACGATATCCTTTAATCTAGTACGTTAGCGTGACGTTATTTGCGATCACCGCTGAAGCTAACATTGGCCTATGAGCTGCTGGTAAAATTCCAGAGTTTTCCGGAAGACATGATAGTTAATGTTGCAGCAAGGGACAATTAAATCATATCGTATATGTTTACAATTAATAGCAGAATATCCACAGCCAACATGAACACTGTCTGTCAGCTAGGGTTAAATTTTGTTACGCTGATACTGTCATGAGCTAACGCAAGGAGGAGTGGCCGCCCGGCTGCCCAAAACCGGGACCTAGCGAACAGCTAGCTGTTGACGTAGCTAAGTCAGCAAACCAGCTAATACTTGAACTGGCTAGTTCGCTGCAGTGACACTTGACATTAGGCCACAAACATTTTGGCAGCAATAATAACAGAACAAGCAACAACAGCATCGCGCACATTACCATAATTAACAAAAACAAAATATGTGATGTTAATATCAATGATTCGTCAACCTACAGTAACTGAAAATATTAACGTAAACTTACAGAAGGGGAAAAGGGAGTAGTTCACGTCGCTTCTTTCCCGCTGCCGTGCCCTTCCGAGCTCGAGCTACGGAATCCGTCTGCTTCACATACCGTGAGCGCAGAGCGGCGACCGCTGATTGAACCATAGATTGAGAATTAGAATGTCCACTGTCTGTTGATAGGGCTGATATGATCGAGCGCTCGAACGCTGATTTACTATGTCATGGTTTCTGTAGTTTTCCAATTCCTGACAGTATCGCGGTTATGTTGTTGTTCCCGAGTCTAATGCATAGGTTGGAAATATTACCAGGCCAGCTCCAGAGGCAACCAGGCGAAATGCTACTGTCCCAGCATTAGGTTTATTCCTCCGCAAACTATTGCATCAGAAGGTTAAGTAGTGCGTTTACCAACATTAAATATGAATGACCTACTTTTGAGAGATCATGTTTTGTTATTGTGCCTGTCTACTAATTAATGCAAAGACTCGACAACAATAAAATTTGATGTAAAAACATGGATAACATGGTAGAAAGATAACATCGCTATTCAATTATAGGGGAAACTAATTATAGGCTACAGAATTTGGTTTGATACAAGGATACAAGGAAGTTTATTGTCACATGCATATAGTTACTGGATGTAAGAAATGCAGTGAAATTATGTCTGGTGTCAGCCTATTTGTACATTTATGGGGGGGGGCACCAACAAGGAGCACCCAAGAGCAACAGGGGCAAGGAAAAACTCCCTTACTAGGGAAGAAACCTTGGGCAGATCCACGGCTCAAGGGGCTAACCCAACAGGGGTCTTGGTGTGTGTGTTGGGGGGATGACAAGGGAGATGGGATAGTGTGCTGTTTATGTGGGGAGAGGGCAGTGTGCAATATGTGTGTTGGAGAAGCTTCAGTGTACTGCAAGTATGCTGAAGGGACTTACTATTGCAAGCAGAGTACTGTATGTATGATGTATGTGAGTGATGACAGTGAAGATGTGTGTGTGTGGGCGGGACTTGGAAAAGAAATGTTCTACACAGTCCTGCTGAAGATTGATACCAGAAACTTTATATAGTCCTTGGTGATGCCCATCCTGCCTTCGTTTGTATAACAGTTATTCAACCTTGCAGATCATCAAATGTCCCAGTAATATGCTTTAGATTACTGCAGTGTACTAACTAATGCCCAGTAAAGGAATGAAATTACTCTAGAGGCCGAATTTATTCATAGGCTTGACAAATTTATATTTAAAGTTTACATAGAATAGAACATTTACTGTTTTATGTAAATAGATATGAAAAAGGGGGCAGCCGTGGCCTACTGGTTAGCACTTTGGCCCTGTAACCGGAGGGTTGCCGGTTCGAACCCTGACCAGTAAGCACGGCTGAAGTGTCCTTGAGCAAGGCAGACCTAACCCCTCACTGCTCCCCGAGCATCGCTGTTGATGCAGGCAGCTCACTGCGCCGGGATTAGTGTGTGCTTCACCTCACTGTGTGTACACTGTGTGCTGTGTGTGTTTCACTAATTCACGGATTGGGATAAATGCAGAGGCCAAATTTCCCTCACGGGATCAAAAGAGTATTATACTTATACTTAAAATGGCGTGCCAGGAGTGGTTATTTAGCCTACTCTTTATACATCAATGCTATACAAAACAACACAAAATGCACCATTGAGATCAATATCTTTTGTATAGCATTGATGTAAAGAGTAAATAACCAAAGGCAAATTTTGCTCTGACGTGATCACCTGAGAGTACCTGAGTAGGGGTGGGGATATCCTTTTCAATTTCAGTGATTCAGTGATTTCAGTGCCACCTTTGGTTACTCTATACAAAACATATTGATCTCAATGGTGCATTTTGCCCATGTTCAGGGTGGAAATAAAATTCTCTTCAAAATAAAAGAGAAAGATTTGCATAAGACAAGTCAAATTGGTATTTTTAAAAAGAAGGGATCATGGAGAATAAAGAAAAAAATATTTAAAAAATCTTCGTACATTCCCACAAAGTGTTAGGGTGCTCTGAAAATGACATCCAAAATGATTTTTCATACTTGTGAGGTCTGATCAGACCCTGAATGAATTTATTTTCTGTTCATTGCTTTTTGTGAGAGTGTTTCTACTATCTCAATAAGAAAAATAAATTAAGAGCCTATGTTGAGTACAAATATGTCTTCTGAAGGCCTAAACAGAGCCCAGCCAAAAACTCCAATACAATTTTGATCAACTTCTTCTTCTGTGTCCACTGTCCTTGCAAAGGTAAGGCGTATTGTTCTGTTCAGTATTTAATAAACAAATTTATAAACGAAGCGGTCTATTCTGTGGTCAACAAAGAATATATGCAATGTGTCCTCTTATCTAACCCTGGGGTAAACAAGGGGGCATTGCAGGCTGCAATCAGTGATATGCAGGCAGTCAGATCCTTTGAGGTCAAAGGTCAATGAAGTTTTCAGACCAACACTATCATTTGTACCAACAGTCCTAATCAGGTTGAGGTGACACAATTTGCATGAAATGCTGTTATGTTTTATTTTATTTCCCCGATATGCAGATAGCATTGTGTTGCTGCTGCCAACACTGCTTAAGGAAGACAATGAGTTACTGCATCAATGATGTGAGTACATTGAGAGTGACTTGTGGAACAGCTTGTACTTGTAGTGCAAAGGTTTATTCCTGTTTATTCCCATATTTTTCTGTAAATTCCAATGGAAAGTTTCTAACTTTGAAAATATTTGGAATTTTGCAGCCCTAGTTGTGTAGTGTAATGTGCTAATGTATGCCTTTTTGCTTGTTTGCAGAACCATGCAAACACACAGTCACGCACACACACACACTCACACACACACACATTGTTTAGTTGGAAGAATAAATCAGAATTGAGACCGAAAGACTCCTGGCCTGGCCAGCATTCTTACCAATGCACACTCAGTAATTGATGATAAAGTCAGCAACATGGCCCACCACTCTAATACACTGATACTGTTGTTGGTGGTTGACAAGATTGTTGGTTTACAGCTAGTGATAAGTGGTTTGTTATGTGATGCCAGTAGGTGGCAGAAAAGGATATACTATAGACATGTTAAAAGAGGAGAGAAAGGTAAAAAATGAAAGTTGTGAAACGCAGTCCTGCTGAAGATTGATACCAGAAACTTCATATGGACCTTGGTGATGCCCATCCTGCCTTCATTTGTATAGACCCTTTCAACAATAAAAACAAAAACAATGCTTGAACGTTCTATTTGGGCCCCAATCTACTTCCTCTGCATTAAGATAACATATGGAATGTTAAAAAGGAAGTCTTGTGGGGCCAACTATGATGCTGATAATGGAACTCTCTTGAAAGGGTCCATAACAGTTATGCAACCTCGCAGATCATCAAATGTCTCACTGTTGCCTCCTGTAATATGCTTTAGATTACTGCAGTGTACGATTCACTAATGCTTAGTAATAAAGGAATAAAATTATAATGCAGTAGCTGTGGCTGTCACCACCCCTGAATGCTTCTTAATGGTCATCTTTATTTGTATTCTTTTCCCCTGTATCCCTCAGTCATTCCCCCTCCAGTCTGAGCAACTACGAGAAGATCCCTGACATCATCTCATCACGCTACAGTGCCACCACCACTCAGTCATCAGCAGCATCCCCATACCGCCCCTGCAGTCTGCAGGCTATACTCTCCCCCGTAAGTGCAGTACCTCAGTGTCTCTTTGTGTGACCAGTTACTGTATATAAAGAGATCCATATTAAGGGACTGTGATCTGCTGCACAGTATCAAGCTAAATGTAATTCATTTAAAAACTTTTGCCGTGTCCCATAGTGAACAAGCAGGCTGTGTGAAGTGCCCAGTAGATCAGTTAGTCTAGTTGCACCCCCCATAGGCCCAATAGTAAACCCAGAAATGTTGAGTACCCTAACGTTGTATTGCAGAAATGTCATTGAACAATGAACTTGGTTGCTAAAAGTTGCAATTTGGGCAATTTGCATGATTAGTATAATAAGATAATTAAGGCGAGACACTACAGGTGAATAGGTTAAAAAATTTAAATTATAGCTATTACCATGAAACTTTCTCAGTTGATCACTTACGTATTGCATGTTTTTTTCTATTTTAATGTTTAAATATGCAAATCATGCCCTATCTCATTAAATATGCACTCATTTGCATATATTTTTCAGATCATGTCACTTTAAAACATTAGTCTAAAAGTGACATGGTATTATAGGCCTGGGCGATATGGCTGAGAGGTAGATCATGATATTACTTGATAATATTAATCAATATCGATACCTATTGATAATTTGATGACCTAAAAAGACTGAGAAAAAACATGCTGAATTTAAACATTTCTGTTAATCACTTAATATAACATTCCACTATTATATTCTTCAATGATCAATACAGGAGAAAACTTCAATATCGACACAACAATGAAAAATACACAAATACTGTAAATAAGTACGGAGCCGCATTTGTCTTACAAATCCAGTTGCTAGATTCGGTGGTCTAGTCTCTTATCGATATATGTTTTATTTATACAGTATAAGTTATTGTTTTATTGACCAGGCTATGGAATTAGATATTTAGCTTTTACTTTTCATTAATCAAGGGGTACTTAATTCCTTAATGATCCATCCGTGGTTACAGCTCCAGTCTCAACATACCCCCTGAAGCCTATAATACCCAGGATTCCCACTCCTCAGGGCCAGTTTGTGACATTACAATACAAGGTATGGCAGGCTGCCTGCCTGCATACACCTAATGCTTAAATAAAGAGCTTGTTGGACTTTTCACTGCAACACCTGCCTTACCACTTCAATAAAATCCATCCTTTCTTCATGTGGGCACAGAAAGGCCGGAATGGTAAGCAAGTGAGCACATATTTAGAGGGCCTCATTTGCACATTTAAGTATAAGCATATATACTGTTTTGATCCCGTGAGGGAAATTTGGTCTCTGCATTTATCCCAATCCGTGAATTAGTGAAACACACTCAGCACACAGTGAGGTGAAGTGAGCTGCCTGCAACAACTGCAGCGCGGGCAGCAGCGAGGGGTTAGGTGCCTTGCTCAAGGGCACTTCAGCCGTGCCTACTGATCGGGGTTCGAACCGGCAACCCTCCGTTTTCAAGTCCGAAGCACTAACCAGTAGGCCACGGCTGCCCCCAATTTAAACATTAATATAGGAAAAAATACATGCAATAGATTTTTTCTCATCTTAACATGAGTAATCAACTGAGAAAGTTTCATGGTGGTATCTATTATTTAACATTTTTATATATTCAACTGTGTTTCACCTTAATTATGCTAATTATGCAAATAATAATGTTGCTGTTTTTACTGAAACATAATCCAACTCTGGAAATTCACAATTTCGTCGCAGTTTAAAAAAAAAAAAAAACATAGTCCAGTATTTCTTTTGAAATTGAAATGAAGTTGTATGGACTGGACTATGGTTTTTTTTTTTTTTTTAAAGCGACAAAAATTGTGAATTTCAGAGCACACTTGGCAATCGACTCCTACGGACTTTCCCCTAAAGATGGCAGCAAAGATGGCAACATTTCCGGAAAGGTACTGGCTTGATGAAATTCATTCTGGACTCTCTATCCGACCACATAAAGACCTTGGGATACTTCGGTTTGGCTTTAGGGACCCTCTACTCACTACCAGTGTAATGTTGTTTGGAACTGTAGAAGAGGTATAAAAATAGCGTTTTGTAGCGGCGAAATAATATGCCCTTCTCACTTCCACGCTAACGAGATTTGACTAAAAACGGTAAAATCGAACTTTCTCAAAACACATCCAAATGACATGATTTTGATGTCAACTCAACGTATGTACTCCCAATCATCCGTAAATTGATCTAAAGTGCATTTTACTCCGGATAATTCCTTTAATCGAAATCCTAAAGACATAGAAAGCATTGCAGAGCCCAGTTGATGTTATCGGTGGTTTAAACAAATGTAAGTTTAAAGTTGTTAAACAGAAGCACTGCAACACAAACCGTGACGCAAATCGGCCTGTTTCCATTTCCTGTTACTGACCTTCAAATGTTTTCCACGAAACCCACAGATCTGCATGGTGACTTCACGTTAGGTAGACCTACGACAGCTACAGAAACACCAAGACACAAGACTGGTGGGGTTTTTCGGCACTGTTGTGTTGTGTAAACAAAAGATGGCTATAACAATGATTTCACATAAAACCAAAAGACAAATAGACTTGCACTAATATTAAAGGTACAGTCAGTCAGGAAGTCACATTTCTTTGTTATTTTTTTTTTACATTACTCATTTTGTACTCATGGAATGCTGTCATGGGGAGATGGTTGCTGAATGTGACAAAGAAATGTTAAGGGCTTGAAATGGCATACGATCGCTGATCGTATCTTAAAGCACCCTCTTTAGGAACAGGGTTAACCAACACTTGGTCTTTACACGCCAAAGTAAACATTCAAGTTTGTTCACTGAATGTACTGTCATTAATAGCCTACTAAGCAGAAAGCTTAATCATTTTTGGAGAATCAAAATCAAGCAGCATCTTAGTTTTTTGTCAGCTTTTATTTATGACACAAAACATGACCACCAGTTAGCAACAGCTGATTAAAACATATTTTTGATTATAGAAGTCATGGAGGATTAATAATGAAAAACATAGAGCTGTATGGAGCTGTTATATCACAAAGAAATTGAATAACAAAAAAATATATAAAAGCAAAAGGGGTACTGCAAAGGACTATAACATAGGTGTTCCAACCAACCCCGACTACATGTGCCAACCAACCCCGTGCATGGGGCAGGTTGGCACACGTGCACAACACCACTTTAATCATATATAACTCAAAACAAGGGATAATTTGTTGACATTGAATGTATACATTTTGTAGCCGAGATCCCTCCCTTACTTAGCATGGATCTGCTCAAGGTTTCTTCATTTTAAAGGGGGGGACGTTTTTCTTTGCCTCAATCATCTTAATGTGTGCTCTAGCGAGTTTCAGTTCAAACCGTGCACTGTGAAGTGCCTGGAAACATATTGGCGCTGTATAAATTAATTGAATAAGTTATTTTTACAGCATGTTGTGTCCCTTGCCTCAAGAATGACTGCCAGATTATGTAATAATACTGTAGGATGATAATTTAACCATATAAAAGATTTCAACAGCAAATAATGTATGGAATATTTATTCTGTGATGTTGAATCCTTTTCAGCCATCCTCCCCATCTCTCCGATGGTCAAAGTAAGCTTCATACACAGGAACCTGACACTATCAAAAAAGAGATAAAAAAGAAGATATTGGTTGGGTTAATTCAGAGACTTTCTAATGAGGAGACACAGCGCTCAAAAAATACTCCATAGAAATGCATGGGGCTAGTTTGTCACGCCAATATGGCCGTTGTCTACACATATCCCACCCCTTCCTCGGCAAAACGTTGACATGTGAATACATTGAGCCAATCATATGGTGTGTTGTGAAGACATCGTGCCAATCATGTGTTGTGATCTCGCCGCTGGAGCAAGATTGATGTCGTGAAGCCTTGCGCACGCGCAGTTCGACCCAAAGACTGTGCCCGATGAGTGCCCATAAAACGTTGGTATATGGCCGCCGAGTGGAGGGACTTGCCTAAAAGGACTTTGGTTAATTTTGCTCTCGGCTAGTGCATTTTTAAAGTAACTGACCAAATCATCTGTAAAGATAGTCGAGGTCAGAAGATTACATATACACCTTGGCTAAATTTAAAGTCAGCTTGTTACAATTGGGTCATTCCACGTCAATTCAACCAGGGCCCACGCACTTAGGTCTCAAAAAATTCTGAAAAAATTACCAGGTGTACCTATGTTACCTAGGAGACACACTGTAAAATTACTCTTATGTAAGATCAATACTTTCCAAGATACAGCCAGTTTTATAGGGGGAGGGGGTGTCGATTTTGTTTGGCCTCTTTTTTTTTGTCAAAGTTCACAAGCCCACAGCGCAAGAACTAAACCATGTAGGAGGTTCAAATTTTGCATGCTGGTACATAAATAGGAATAGTATGTAGCAAAATCGTCTGTATAATCCTGCATGGTCATAGCTGTCCCTCAAAGTTGATACAAATTTTATTGGAGTTTTTGGCTGGGCTCTGTTTAAGCCTTCAGAAGACATATTTGTACTCAACATAGGCTCTTGATTTATTTTTCTTACTGAGATAAGTAGAAACACTCTCACAAAAAACAATGAACAGAAAATAAATCATTTCAGGGTCTGAACAAGTCTAAAAAATCATTTTGGTTCTCTTTTTCACTATCCACCCTGAACATGGGCAAAATGCACCATTGACATCAATATGTTTTGTAACCACAGGTTACTCTATACAACCACAGGTGGCAGTGTGGTGACTATATAAAACATATTGATGTCAATGGGGCATTTTGCCCATGTTCATGGTGGAAAATAAAAAAGAAAGATTTGCATAAGACAAGTCAAATTGGTGTTTTCAAAAAGAAGGGATCATGGAGAATAAAGAAAAACCTATTTAAAAAATCTTTGTATATTCCCACAAGGTGTTTGGGTGCTCTGAAAATGGTAACCAAAATGATTTTTCAGACTTGTGAGGTCTGCTGTTCAGACCCTGAAGGTATTTTTTTTCTGTTCTTTGTTTTTTGTGAGAGTGTTTCTACTTATCTCAGTAAGAAAAATAAATCAAGAGCCTATGTTGAGTACAAATATGTCTTAAACAGGCTTAAACAGAGCCCAGCCAAAAACTCCAATAAAATTTGTATCAACTTTGAGGGACAGCTATGACCATGCAGGATTATACAGACCAAACGTGACGATTTTGCTACATACTATTCCTATTTATGTACCAGCATGCACAATTTGAGCCTCCTACATGGTTTAGTTCTTGCGCTGTGGGCTTGTGAACTTTGACAAAAAAAAGAGGCCGAGCAAAATCGACACCCCCTCCCCCTATAAAACTGGCTGTCTCTTGGAAAGTATTGATCTTACATAAGAGTAATTTTACAGTGTGTCTCCTGGGTAACATAGGTACACCTGGTAATTTTTTCAGAATTTTTTGAGACCTAAGTGCGTGGGCCCTGGTTGAACTGACGTGGAATGACCCAATTTCACTTTTCATTCAAAGGTATATGCCCTAACTACTATATTTTGATGTCATTTCAAATGTTATTTATTTTATCATACTCTCAGAGGGTAATATATTTTAATGTGTAAATGTATGGTGCTTTCATAAATTCAATCTGACTCTCAAAAATAGAATAACGCTCTGAAGGTCGAAAAAGATGATCATTCTAACTCCCTGTTATATGGGGTTATGGACAGTATAGGCTACAGTTTACAATATGGATCCACTACAGCACTTGTGAAACAGGGTTTATGTGTCATTCAAAGTTTCAGAGTGTGGCAATTTATAAACACACCCTTAACTCATTGAATGCCAAGCTGTTTTCGGAAGCTTTGTCCTAGAGTGCCAGCAATCTAGACCATTGTTGATGATTTTTGTACAGCCACAGCATATTCTGTGTTAGCTATGAACACATACAATGGCTCGTTTGAAAGGTGAGACTTTAAGCTCTCAGTGGGTGCAAACCGTGTATTTCTACAGGCCTCTGTTACTGAGAAATCCTAAGCTAAACAGTGGCTAGTTTTGATCAAAATCGCTGTTTTTTTTTCTAGAATATGAAGTGTTGCCTGTAAAGTTTCCGGGAAGTGACCTGGCGAGACTGCCACCTAGTGATAGACCCACGAAAATGGCCTGGTTTTGAGCTGACGTGCATGCGTCACTGATTCGACCCAAAGCGGCAACCAAGTTATGATAAAATGTCCAGATAAAATATCCAGATTGTGCGCGTTTTCATGAGTTTTCGATCGTCATATATTTCATTTCAATTCATCACAGAGTTCCCAATATCACATATAAGGTGTGTTAGAGTGTCTAGTTTCGTAATTAAAAAAAAAAAAAAAAGCTAAAAACGTAATATTACGTTTTTGGCACTTAACGCATGGGAAGGAAAAACGTAATTTGGCACTCAATGAGTTAATCAAATGGGTTATGCCTCCATAAAGTTCATACCCTGTGAATCCAGACCCAAGTCGTGGAAGCATTTGCTCAGTGAGAGACTCTGGCAACGAGTAATGATGCGCATGGCCGTAGCTACCATAGAGGACACCGAGGTCACGTCCTCTAATTTATTAAGTAGGCTACAAATAGGCATAGCCGACGAGACAATTATCTTTGCATCAACGAACCGTCACGTGATATCCTACCTCTGACATTTTGACTTTCTGTCAAAACGAAAGTAGAGTCGAGTCGGCTATCGCGGAGTGTGTCCTAAACTAATTAACGAACGCAACGCAGCTCACATAGTTTAAAAATAAACTTTAAAATAAACTTGACGTCTTGTTAATTTCTGCCAGTAGGCTATCTTAATTTACTTGACCTGAACAAAGGCTGTCACAAAGTTAACATTTGGAAAGCCAGCAGAAGAGCAGACAGAGAAGGAGGGAAGGTGAGAAATATAGGCCTAATTGGTTGAATACAATAACTAGATGCAATAGAGCTACCAATGAGATGCTAAATAATAAAAATGTTGAAATTCAGTGGAGATGCAGTTAGCTAACCTGCATTGAAAACGAAGCTATATCAATGTTATATAGGATGGATAATGTTATGTTAAGGATTATCTCATGGCACAAATATTACCTATTGTCAAATTATATCAATTATATTATTGTTCAGTAATTTAGAGACTTGTTGTTTTAAGAAATCCAACACAGGAGACAGGGGATAGAAATCAGGCAGTTGAGAAGAAAGAGGAGAAGAGGGAAATGATAGAAAGAGCCCTCCTAAGTGAGAGTCAAGATGTGACACTCACTGTGTCAGAAGGTAGCCTACAAGATCTGCAGCCCTGCAAATTATGCAACATTTGCTACTCTGATAAAGAGAAGCAGTTCATTCTTAACAAAAGATGGAGCAGGGTCCAGTATAAATATCCAAAGCCAATTTGGGAAAAGGCTCAGATATACAGGTGCATCTAAAAAAAATAATATTGTGGAAAAGTGTGTTGGTTCAAGTTATAAACAAAACATGTTATAATCTGAACAAATATATGGTTGTTGGCAAAATGGGGGAAGAACCTCCATAGCATTTCTAGCGACGCCCCTGAAAAATCCTGGCTATGCCCCTGAAAAATCCTGGCTACGGCCTTGATGATGCGCCAATCATATCTGTGTATCTGATATAGGTGGGCCAGAGGCAAGCTAAACCAAAGTCCTTTTAGGCAAGTCCCTCCACTTGGCGGCCATATGACAACGCTTTTTGGGCACTCGTCAGGCATCCTATTCAGCAGAAATGCGCGTGCGCAAGGCTTCACGACACCAATCTTGCTCCAGTGGCGAGATCACAACACATGATTGGCATGATGTCTTCACAACACACCATATGATTGGCTCAATGCATTCACATCACACCACATGATTGGCTCAATGTACTCACATGTCGACGTTTTGCCGAGGAAAGGGTGGGATATGTGTAGACAACGGCCATATTGGCGTGACAAAGTAGCCCCATGCATTTCTATGGAGTATTTTTTGAGTGCTGTGTCTCCACATTAGAAAGTCTCTGGCTAAACAGATGACGGACGTAGTGTTATCCAATTGCGTCGAAGTCCGGAATTAGTCAGTTAACATTGATCGTATAGTGTTATCCAATTGCGTGCAGTGAGATTTTCAAATGTGTGCTTGGTGCCGCCCCTCGAGTTGGGCCATTACATTATTCGTGGCCAGACCCTTAATATTTCAGATTGGGTCTGGTCCTCCAGGCTATAAACTTCACACAACAACACAACAGGAATTTTAGCCCATTCCTCCTGCAGAAGTCGTGCAACTGAATTAAGTAGGATATGTGGACCCCTTTGCAAGAACCTTTTTAGTTCCACATATTATCAGTTGGATCAAGGACAGGGCTTTTTGATTGTCACTCCAAAGTTTTTACTTCGCCTAAAATATTTTGATATTTTGGAGTTATCATCTCTTTCCTTCTGGTGTTTTGAGGATACAGTTTCAAAATATCAACATGACACCACCACTGGTTTGTCTTTTTTGTTTTCCCAGGGGATGACACACTTCTGGCAATAGTTTCTGAATACGAATGTAATTTATTTCATTGATTCAAATCGACTGTCTCATTCTCCTACATCCCTATCATACAGATCAGAGCATATCAGATATGTTCATTTGGCAAATTCGTCATTATAATAGCAATGTGCCAAGGCGCATGTACTGTATGTCTGGATTTTAAAGGGAATGAGAGATGGGACTCTCATTGATTGGTTGCATGCTACACCAAAAACATACATGAGTTAAGGAAATTAAACCCATTTGAACCACATGTGCCTGTTCCTGACCATTATTAAACAGACAAACTGATCAGTCTTTGGGGGCATGATTTTAAAGATGCCCTCAAAATGTAGCACTGTAGCTGCCTAGCTGTTGGCTGCAGCAACTCAACCTAGGTAGCAACATTCTTAGTTTTTTTTTTCTTTTCGTACTGACACTAGGCTACTCGGTGACCTCGAGAAACAGAGTTTCAAGTGAACATGTAGGCATTTCACTTCAACTGTATGCAGATGCACAGTGTGAGTATTGACCTGACAGTTTACTACCAAATAACTTCCAGCCTCGACTTACCCACTGGGTTGAACCCCTGGAGGAGTTAGAGCTGGACTCAACTTCTTCTCTGTGCTCCTCACTTTCGATGGGTGCCTCCCTGATCACATTATTTCCTTGATGTATACAAGACAAATATGGTATTAATATTGAACACATTGTACAATTCACTCTTTATGCAAATCACTTAAATGTAAGTTTACAATTTGTGAATGTATATTTTATCCAGCTGCTGACCTGCTCTTTTTAATCTGCAGATAATAAAAGGAGCACTGATCACCAGTAGACCGACAGCAACAGCCAAAGACACTGTGAGTTGAAGTCCATTTTTATCGTTTTCAGGGTTTTCAACACCCGCTTGATTCTCAGTGGAGGCTGCATGGGGGGAAAAGTCAGATTAATTGAACGCAGCTCCTTTTTAAACTGTCAGTGAGAGGATGTGCTTAGGTGAGGGGTGGGGAGAAGTGAACGAATTTAACGTTTTACCATTTTATTTGAGTTTACATCTTTGTAACAGTGAGCTGCATGGTGACTATATTAAATTTGTAAGATTAAATTGGTTTAACAATACAAGTGCTTCAGATAAAACAAAGCAAGTTAAATGCAGTGAGTCATGCTTCTGTTTTGTAGGATACCTAACAGTGCCTGAAATGTAACAGGTGGGAAAATAGAAGAGGAATCATGTAGAAAATTGCTTTAAGGTCTATGTTTGTTCATGCTTGTTGATTGTTTAACTAACATTATCTAATAATAAAAAGCAGATACATGAATATTAATTTTAAAAGGACTCACTTTTAGTTTGTGAATTCACTGTTAATTGTGTTCCCTTTCCAAAGTTTGTAATGAGTTTCGGTATATCTTGGATAACTTTACAAACATATAAACCTGAATCATTACTAGATACATTGTGAATGACCAGGGTTGATGAGTTGTTTTGAGATAAGATAATTGTCCTCTTGGAGATTGAGGAAATCTTCTCAATCGTTTTATTTTTATACCAGCTTCCCTTTCGGCTGATGTTTTTTGGCCCATTCCAAGAGCATTTCATTTTTGCAGTCTCTCCCTTGGAAAGAGTTAAATTGGGTGGTGATTGTAAAACTCTGAAGTCCACATTTGTGCCTGCAAGAAAATGCACTGCAAATACAAAATACATATAGTTTAGTTTAAATTTTGATATGGCATTAGTTAAGTAGCCAACTTGCCATTCATATAAAATGCATTTTACTACATTTATTTGTATATTTATTACAATGTACACATTTAGAATTGCTGTGTACTTGAAGAATTACATTTGCAATCCCTCATATTATGGGCAGGTAACAGAGGTCATGGTTGACCTTCTCAACATAGCAATAACCTACAGTAGTGGTTCCCAAAACGAGTACCACTGGTGGTATGCAGACTCTATGGAAGAATATTAGACTCAAAAGTTTTGTACGTGTGTATCACATTTTGAAACTGTAGAAATTATTTGTAACTGTAAAAATGATCTGTACAAGTAATTGTCAAAATTACAAATATGCCCAACATATACAAATCTATTCTACAGGTATGGATTTACAGCTACAAATCATCCTACAGTTAAAAATATTTCACCGTTACAAACATATTCTACAATTACAAATCAATATTCTATGCACAAAAAGTTGTCCTACAGTTACAAATCTTTTCTGCAAGTGCACAGACATTTGCACCACCTTAGGGATGAGAAGTGTCTCATACTGTATGTATTGTGTGTGTGTGTGTGCATTATGCATTTTGTGCATTTTGTGTGTGCTTTTTATTGGCCAGACCAGTCAAATCTGTCTAGTAAGCTAGCATCCTGAAGTCACCTCTTCTGTTGATGTTGACACACTGGTGTTTTGCAGGTAATATTCAACAAAAATCACAGTTTAGGACCTGTGAGGCACTTGTCTATCAAACTAGACACTTGTTTGTACAATTTGTCCTCTTGCCCAGTTGTGCACATGGGCCTCCCTCTCCTCTTTTTAACACTCCTCTGTGAAGTAACTAGCACACAGTGTTGTATGACATCTTCAGTTCCTTGCTCATTTTTTCATACAAAATAACTGATTTGTCAGAATAAGAGTAGATTTTCAGGTTTCAGAAGAAAGGCCATTTTGTTTGATGCTCCAGATCTTCAACTGGTTTAGAAAAAGGCCAGCTGTGTTGCTTTTTTTCATCAGGGCAGCAATTTTCAGACCCGCTAACATAATCACAAAAGGGTTTTCTAATTATCAGTTGGCCTTTTAAAATGATAAACTTGGATTAGCTAACACAATTGAACACAGGACAGGACAGATAGTTGCTGATAATGCATGGGCTCCACTAGATAGATACTGTATCAGAAATCAGCCACGTCCTGCTACAAAAGTCATTACACCATTTTCAATGTCTCCACTGTATTTTTTTATTCTGTTTTAATGCTCACAAAATTAATTTTCCCCTCAAAAACCAACAAATTTCAAGTGACTCCAAACATTCGAACTGTAGCGTATATCACTTCACAAAGTAATCCACTGTCTTGTTTCAATTTCTAGTGAGCTCAAACATTTGAACAGTAGTGTACATCACTTCACAAAGTAATCCACTGTCTTGTACATTTTTGTACATCTGTATACAGATGCATCGGGTAGACTCACCTTGTGCAAACAGAAAGAACAGGAGCAGGCAGCACTGGTGTCATGCAGGGGGTTCATCATTGAGAACTGAGACCTGTGGCTGTGGTGTTTATGCTGTACACAATACAACATTTCCTCCTGAACTTCCTGTAACCAGATGACATCTCTGTTTCCGAGAAATACAAGTTAACAGAGTGACATTCACACATACTCTCACATAGCGCTTGCTTCATAAACAAGCTGTGAAAAGAATTTTCCCCATGTGTGATATTGCACCATGACACCATAGTGTGAGAAAAAATGAATATTAGAAATATTGTTTTCTGTTTTCATTTGTGAATTGCTGCTATCTTCCGGTTTTTGAATACTCAATTCATAATGAAACAACAAACATAAACACAGGTCAGCATCAAGCTGAGTATTAAAAGATTAAATGGCCTTTTTAAGTGACTTCACATTTGTATGATATTTATTTTCTTAGGAAATGTTCAGGCGTCGATACTAGTCAGTAGTGCACTTGTGCATACCAGCCGTGGTCTCTGTCCCGCATGGCTGATATGTCCAATCATATGCCCACTTTGTGCTGGCTGGTCTCCCTGGATTTTGTCTTGTGTTGCTGAGGAACCTGAGACAGAATTGACTGTGGTGTCTAGACAGCCCCCAAACCAGTGAGTGTGATGTTGGGTCAGCCCAAAGCAGTTAAAGTTTCAACATCATGCTTGGCCATTAGGACAGTGCAGAGCGGCACCACTTAGCTATGCTATTAGTCAATGCAAAAATGTTTCAAAGGCAAATATCACACACACACACACACACACACACACACACACACACACACACACACACACACACACACACACACACACACACACACACACACACACACACACAAACAGAGGACCTATAGTATGGTGGTACATTACGTACTCTAAATCAATTTCATTCTGATGTTTCACAAAGCACAGTACAGATAGTATACTGTAACAACAACTTGATGTAGCACTATAGGTCCCCTGTGTGTGTGTGTGAGTGTGTGTGTGTGTGTGTGTGTGTGTGTGTGTGTGTGTGCGCCGTGTGTGTGTGTGTGCACGTGTGCGTGTGTGTGGTCTGAAAACAGTCTTATTACACTGCCCTGGCTTTGTAAATGGAAAACAAACCTGTGACCAAACCCATGCCCCGGACCAAGCAGCCCACTTTTCAGCCATTTGGCTGCATTGCTTCATGAACACTGAAGGAGTGTGCAGCTGGCCTAGAAGAGACATCAAAGGCCTTGATTTGGGGGCTGTCTAGATACCACAGTCAATTCTGTCTCAGGTTCCTTAGCAACACAAGACAAAAATAATGTAGGCCTATAGCAAATATACATGGCAATCCAGAGATAAATTAGGAACATTTCATGTCAACATTTCATTCAGCTGCATTACATAATTCTATGCTGTTTTATATTGTCAGATCAAATTAAGGATACCTTTGAAAAATTAAATAGATATTAAACTCAGTCTGCAACATCTGAATGAATGGATTATCCTTCACATATGCTTCAATGTGTGATGGTAGTCATCGACTACAGAGCTTTGCAATGGACAGCCCATTTAATCTTCTTACTGATCCAGCCTGTCCTGCCATTTTATTCACAAGAGTCCCCTTCAGATTTTCAGCAAACAAGATACTATCAATCAATGGACTAAAATACTAATTAGATAAGACCCTCCTCCTTTTACTGTCACCACTCTTCCTCATGAAATTGCCAACATGAACAAAACCATACCATAACAGATTTTTAAGTAAGAGTTTTTGGAAATAACTGTTGTGTCCGCATGAAATCCTTATAGAAGTCATATGCCGCTTTGTGCGTACTGGAAACCTGCTACCATGTCAAAAAACATGATTATAAATATAGATTGTTTTCTGTAGTTTGCTTCTGAGGCAGAGACACACACATCTGAGGGAGGGAGATCGCTAAGGATTGGGGGGAGGGAGATAGCTAAGGATTAACCTACTAGTGATTAGACTCATCAGTTAAGCAGTGGACACACTGTCTGCTCCGAGAAAGCCGTCTCATGGAAGCCATCAGCTATCAGATTTTATGACCTGTTCAATGTAAGAAGAAGAAAAGAGAAGAGAAAACGTTTCCTCTGAAGACTCAGTCAGATTCAAAAGGTAAAATGTTTCCTTTTGTGTTTTCTCACAATTATTTTTTATTCAGGTTATTAATTTTCAGGTTATTAACACTGGGAGCACAATATGTAGCCTACCTTAAAGATGGTGTTCAGATTTCAAGGTGTAAAATAAATAAATAAACAAATAAAAGTCTTTAAAGCAGCACTAGGTTGCATATTTCCATGGGCGTAATTTATGGTAGGGACGGTAGGGACATGTCCCTACCACTTTTTTGATATTAATTGCATGCGTTTTAAATTGTGTACCATGGTATACATTTTGGTTCCAAATCCACTCCCATTCTTCTCAATTGAATTTCTCATATAGTTCTCATCATACAGATATGACACGCATATGTGAAATTGCATGACACTCACTATCCAATGGTGCTAGTTGCTGTGATAAACGGTTTGCAAGACAAATAACATTGAATTTACATCAAACTTATATATTTACACTCTCCTCCTGTCCTCTTTGCCTTGGTGTGTGTGAGGTGTAGACCACTGAAGTAAAAGCTCTGAGTCAGTCTCTTACTTGCATACTTTATATTGCCTTGTTTTGTTGTTAATGTTATGACCAGCCCTTGCTTACCAAACTTGTGGGAAAATTACAATATTTGTGTCTCCATTCCAGAAAGCTTCCACTGTAACCAGCAACATTAAGAGCTTGGTCCTCCAGAGAGAGTAGATATTGTAGCTTCAGATTCCACAATAGTCAGGGGTGTAGTAGTAAAATAAGAGGTGGGTAAACTAGGAATTCTGTGATCACGGTAAGGTGGACTGTACCATGTGGTATCTGATTTTTTAAAAAGGCATTCAGAGCATGTTTGATAATGGTGGAGGTTATTAAATGGCGTTTACAAACAGAAGTTCGGGAGGAGCATGACGGAGTTTGCCACGCCTCCTTCAATCAGACAGGTTATTATGACGCGCAGCTTGCCGGCGCGGTCATATAGGTTTAGTCAGATTTTTTTTTTTTTTTTCGCATGCCCAAATTTCCGTCAATGATTCCGGGACACTGAAAGACCGGGTACACGAAACTTGGTGGGCATGTAACCCCACATGGATAGCATGAAACCATCGTTTTTTCGTTTTGGTCTGTAGCCCCCCGCTGGACTGGACCCCGAAGAAAGGAGGGTAGGGCGAACACAGTTCTCTGTGAATATCTTGAGAACTGTAGGGCCTAGGATGACCATTTTTCCCGTATGTTTGCCTCAGGGTCATGTTAACCCATTTCATGTGCACACATGTGCACAAACAGATACACGACACACACACACATATATTCACAGTAATCATCAAATGACACATACTCACACAGTAGACATATATGCACGCTTTGCATGCACAGGCACATACGCAGGCACACACACAAGTTCTTTTTGTGGAAAAAATGTGCTGGACTGGGCGGCGGTCATATTTTGTACCGCTCTGCGGTACATCTAGTTTATTTGCAGTCTGCCTCTATCTGCCGAAGTTGCAGCATCGGCATCACTCCGCGGGCAACCCACCACCTCCCCTTACGCCTCCCCCATAGTTCAAGGATAAGGGGTGTATTGCGGAATCCTGCACGACTCCCTGCACAGTTGACTCCTGCACGATCCCGCAAATCACTTCAGGACCCTGGCCAGAGACTTCGCCAAACATGCTTTTCTATTATGCTATTATATCTGTTTGCAAATTACGGAATGTGAACTGAACTATTATTTATAACAATACAAGTGGCATTATAGAGTGTTGATGAGTGCAGATATTGTGATGTGGATAATACAGTGTGATTTTTTAATGTTAAAAGTTGCAATTGGTGAATTAACTCTTTTGAGTAGTGGATAAACTCTAATAAGAGGTGATGAACTCTATTTCTGAAATTTCAGAGGTTGATCAATTGTGTTTACTTGTGTTTAGCCTCCACTACAGCCCTAATTAAGATTCTATTTAGAGAGGTTGCTAGATTGTGCACTAGATGCACACTTCCTTGATGACAGAGATGTGGTGGTCTGTGGGGTTTTGAGGCTCTGATAAAGATTTGACTGGTCAGACAGCATGGCAGCATGCAGAACTCGAGACCACTAAGAGTGAAACACAAAAAGCCAACATGCAGACAGAACAGGCTTCTTTCTCTGAAACAAATTTACTCACAAAAAATACTTACAGTAAAGTACCGGTATATACAGTATAAACCTTTTTTAAGCTATGGAGGAAATTCCACTTTTTCCCAAATATAGTCTAGTTTTCCCAAAGGTCCGTAAGAATGGTCACCCTTAGATTTACAAGGATTTAATATGTTCACATCAGTGGATTAGAACTGTGTTTTGGTTCAAACATTCATTCTACTTAGAGGTGGTGCTAGCTTGTGCACTAGATGCATGGCAGATATCAGTGGTGGTCTGTGGGGTTGAGAGGCTCATGTTAAAAAGGATATGACAACACAGATCTGCTTTAAAAGAGTCGTGCAGCATGCATTTAACAGGACTTGAGACCAACTGAAATGGTGACACACAAAAAGCCTAAAGACAGAGCAGGCTTCTCTCTCTGAGACAAATTTATTCTGTTTAAGTTGGTAATTCCACTTTTTTAGTTTCCCCAAAAGTCATTAAGATTACCGTGAGATCTACAAGGATTTAACATATTTACATCAGTAGATTAGAGCTGTGTGTTTTAGTTCTGAAAACGGAGTAGCTTTCCCTAAATGACACCCAGACAGGAAGACAGACTGGTGTGAAATAATGAAGGATTTTACCATTCCAAAATGTTATACATGTGCAAAAGCATATCATCTCTATCCTATTACATTTTCAGCCCCACAGCACTGAACCATTTTGGCTGCTGATTTTCGTGGACAGTAAAAGAGAAAAGTTAGATCTAGCACTTTAAAGCTGTCTATAGGTGGCAGACTATTACAACAGATACCGGTAGAAAAAAAAATAGGCTTGCACCTCATACTGTTTTTCCAGGAAGGGTCATAAAGATGAGTGTTTTTACACCATCCCAAATTTAGGCCATTGTCATTTGACAGGTGTGACAGACAGATGTCAAGTGTATGACACATGAATGACACGTCAAGTGTATGACACATGTAAAATATGTGCTTGATTGTCTTTTTGGCCCCCATCATCAACTTCAAGGCAGTGCTGCCTAGCCTAACCCTAACCCCTAATCTTTGTCTAACCCTTCCAGGCAGCACTGCTTTGAAGTTGACGGTGGGGCCAAAAAGACCATATATCAAAATATGTAGACTGTTAACCTATAGCAAAAGCATTGTCCATGTATTGTAAAGAACATTTCAAAATACTCCAAATTTGGATGTAAATTTGTAGACCTGCCTTTAAGGTACAGAGGCACACAATATCAGTGAGCCAAATTAATATTATGGGGTTGAGCAGGAACGTTTTCCGAAATTGGCTCATTTCATGTGGAATGACCCTAATTGATCAGTTGTTTCTGGTTGGGCCTGGTCTAGGTTTAGGTCTAGATTTATCGCCCTTGCTTGTGAATGAGGTGGTGACATGTAATTTCATTATGACGTACCTAGCAGATATGGTAAGCTCAACGGATATGATACCCACACTTGCAAGCCCGCCTCCCATTCTGAGCCTCTGAGTTTGCGAGTTAGAGTTCCATTGTGTGGAAGGCTCCAAAGATTTTGCATCATTTGACCTCTAGTGGGCCCTGGTGTCACACAAAGAAAAGTGTATTTTGGTTAATAACTTTTGATATGTTTGCCCAAAAAATATTCTTGGGGCTGATCATATTGGGTATGAGCAGCATATCAGTCTGGTTGATGTGACCACCTTATGGAATATTGTCTTTAGAAATTCTTCACAGGACACTTTGGGTCTTCCTGTAGTTCCTTAGACCAAGTGTTACAAAAGTTAACTCTTGTATGGGGGAGCTGTGATGTAGCACAAATAGCCCTCTCCCCACATACACAGCACACTATCCCATCTCCCCTGTCATCCCCCCAACACACACACCAAGACCCCTGGCAGTTGGGTTAGCCCCTTGAGCCGTGGATCTGCCCAAGGTTTCTTCCTTGGTAAGGGAGTTTTTCCTTGCCCCTGTTGCCCTTGTTGGTGCCCCCCCAATTCTAATCCTTGCTCTTGGGTGCTCCCTTGTTGGTACATATATTACACAAATACATATATTTTCAAGAGAGTTCCATTATCAGCATCATAGTTGGCCCCACAAAAAATATATTAAAAAAATATTTTAATTGATTTGTAAAAGTGTGTGTTCTTCGCATCTAATCCAAATCAGTTGCTGTGCCTCAAATAGGAACAATGCTTTATATCTATACCTATACTTGACCCATATGTGTTTGGGAACACTGGTTACCGTAGGCACCTTTACCCTTATGTGCTTGGGAACCCTGGTTCCTGTAGGCAATGAATTATGATTAACCAAATTTGGTATGTGGACTCACCAACCCAACAGGCAAAAGTCATTTGACCCTTAAAGTGCCACTGCAATGAACGAAAATATAATTTTGATGTGTTAACTTATAAATTGGTGTTTGATAATACTGTTGACGGTCCCCAAGTGAAGATATAGCAACTTGTCATGTGAACCTGAAGTGCCTGTACTTTATACATTATTGTATGTTTTGCAAATGCACTGAATGTGATCTCCATGATTTACTAATGCATCGTCTTTAAGTGTGATTATGGACCATTGAAAAAAACAAGTTTGTGTTTCCTGTTTAGGGAGTTAATGCACTATGGTGGCGTCTGTGATGAACTTACCGTACATCAACTGTCATCTCTGGAGCCTGTGGTGATGGCTTTAAATATCTTCTAATTGGCTGGAGACAACAATCCTGGAAATGTCATTAGCCATGGATGAGACTGCAGGTGATCTCCCAGTGAGGGATATTGGCCTGAGAGGAGGGGTGATGGCAGTCATGCAAGGTGTGTGTGCGTGTGTTTGTGTGTGTGTGAGAGAGAGAGAGAGAAAGAGAGCGATAGAGAGAGCATATATATATGTGTGTGTGTGTGTGTGTGTGTGTGTGTGTGTCTGAGTGTATGTTTGTGTGTGTGTGTGTGTGTGTGTGTGTGTGTGTGTGTGTGTGTGTGTGTGTGTGTGAGAGAGAGAGAGAGAGAGAGAGAGTGTGTTAACCAGCATCTCTCTGTATTCCCCAAAATGATAGATTCCAGTCGAGACATGAGACAGTTGCGGAGGCCTCAGATTTTTAAGATTAAAGGTAAGAGTGTTCATTAATCCTCAAGCAGGTGATACCAATTGATACATCAATTTACTTAACTAAACTCAACTCAACTAAAACTAGATAACTAACTGCAAAGCGGGACTAAAATAATGGGCAAATCACGGTAAACACTTTTTTTTTTCATTTCTTTGTTTTCTTTTTGGGCATTTCCACACAAAACTGTCACGTCCATAACGCCAACACAATGCCATGGTATGGTATGATGTGAATTATGATTACTTGAAATTTGAGCATTCACTCTTCTTGGTTGTAGAACTTCTATCATACCATGGCATTTAGTTGCCGTTATGGACGTGACAGTTTTGCATGGAATTGTCATTTTACTAAATGTGCTATTTTCACCATAATTTTGAAATATGAATATTTATTTCAGTATAGTTTCAGTTCCTCAGTTCATCACTCTGCAAAGCTTAAAAGGTAAAGGTAATGTAAGTGATGCTAAGCACAAAACACTATTTGTGCCTCGTCCTCTTACACATCCCTGGCTCCATGAACTGTAAACAAACAAAGTGGGGGCAGCCTGCCCCAATAACAAAAGCTTTAAATCATGAATTTAATCAAATCTAATCTAATCAGACCAGACCAATGGATACCCTGTCCTTGCTGAATTACTGAAGCTAATCAAGTGTGGGCATGATTCGTACTTGGATGGATGGGAGACCTCCTTGGGAAACTAAGTTTGTGCTGGAAGTGGGTGGCTAGTAATTTACATTCTTCCCAATCCCAATCCCAATGCCCCATTGCAGTGGCGGAAACACTGTACTGTAGGCGATGCCGTCCTTCAGATGAGATGTTAAACCAAGGTCCTGACTCACTGTGGTCATTAAAGATAGATGCTGGTCATGTTTATTTATGTTTATGTTTCTTAGCAGACAGAATATTTGAACCAAAGGTCAAACAAAAAAACAACAGAGAGGACTCGTGCTTACCAAGAAATTCCACACAGTGCACTGTTAAGAAATGCCCAACGTAAGATCATGCTTTGAAGTCTATTATTATTAAACACTCAATGCCATTGCTGAAAATGACTCTAGATATGTACATCATTCTTGTTCTTTTTAATAGCCAACAGCATATAGCACACAATGATTTAATTTCTTCATTTCATGAAGAAATGTTAACACTGACATCTAGTGCTGTTGTTGAGTAGGCTACAGTAAGAAAGACTGGGGATAACAATACCAGTTACCCTCTGAAACTAACTAGAGAAAACATTGATTATTGTATTTTGGAAGAAAATTGTTAGAGAATATGGATGATCACTATGACTTAACAGTTGATCATTCAGTCATCTGCACAACTTCAACGTCAAGCAGAAACTGTTGTATGCAATAGGGCTACGTGCTGATACGCTCCCCTATCAGCCTCTTATTGTTCATCAGCCTGATGGCCTGGTGGAAAAAAATGTTACTGAGCCAGACAGCAGCAGGTAAATGAGCCTAATGTAACGGCTGGGGTGTCCTTAATTATTCTCTTGGCTTTACTGATGTTGGATCTCACTAATGCCCTTGGGCTGGACTCACCACAGTGCTTTATGGGTGATCCTCGTAGAGCAGGTCCCATGCCATGCATAGATGCCACCAGCCATGGTGCTCTCTAGCCTGGAAAAATCCAGACTCATTCACAAAGTGAATAGAGTTTGGTGACTCTTGATTTGGAAATGTTTCCAACACTTACATCGTGACAGACACTAACTATGCCATACGTGCATCCTAACATAGAGGTGATTTGCTGGTAGTTTCGCCGCTCTGTTCAGTATCTTGTTTTTATTTATTTTTTTTTTATTATTTTGTCAAATAGGGTTTTATTGGAGAATCATTAGACAGGAAGTACAAAACATTACAAGATATCATTATTGCTCTCCAAGTTTTTACCACGTAAAAAACAACATAAAAACATATGACACCCACAAGAAAAGACAAGACAATGACAACACTAGTTGTCGATAGTAAGAAAGGTCGTAAAGCAGGGAAAGGCATTCTCCATTGGTGCTTTCACATGTTTAAATGTCGTGTCAAGATATCTGATATCAAGATTTCAAAGGGTGCCCAGACCCTATCAAAGTGGAGCTTTTTGTCTCTCAAAGAAAACCTTCTAATTTAATCATTTTAATTGTTAATATGTTTGTTATGTCTCTGTCTGTCATAATGTTATCATATTTTTCAATATTGTTATCATCATTGTGTGACATTGTGTGTTTTATGAGTGCTTTGGTTTGCACTCTGTCAATATAAAAATGCACTATATAAATAAACTTATCTAGTCTTGACTAGTGGTTAACAGTGGAGCATGACCACATTTGAATAGGACAAAATTTATATTCCAAAAACATTATTCTGTAATCAACAAAGAATAAGTGCTAATGGTTTTATTTAAACATCAGTCATTTTTGTGGGTTTTTCAGGGTTACATTTTACCTCCTGTTTTAAAATCTTTTTTTTTTTTTAGTTCTCTCCAGCCTCATCCTGTCTTTGCCACTATCTCTCCCTCTTATCTTCAGCTTCAGATCGTCAGCGGATTTTTTCTGTACCACGGGAACAACTGGAGGACCAATGTTTGCGACTGCAAGAGGAAAATACTCTCTTGAAGCAACACACTCGGGCACAAGAATTGAAGCTGCGCAGGTAACCTTTATCACACCTGCCATATTAAATATACATATATTTGCTTTTAGTAAGTTATGTTTTTGCTTGTTTGTTATGTGTTTATTTATAGTTTTTATATTATTGTTATGTGTTTATGTACAGTATTTTTTATATTATTGTTCTGTGTTTATTGTTATATTTTTTTATATTATTTATTTTCCATTTTTTCTGTCAGGCTTTCTACCCAGCTGCTCCGTCTGAGGGAGGGCAGGCCAGGTACTGCTGTGGGAAGGGACAGAGAGACGGAGGATGCCATCCAGGAGCTGGAGGCCCGTGTGGCTACTCTGGAGAGCCAGAAGACTTTACTACAGAACAAACTCAGCCTGGCCAGGCAGCATATACTGGATATGGGAGGCCGTGGCCCCTCTCGTTTGCATAAAGGTATGGAACTAAGAACATATTAAGAGAGTGCAGTCATATGTTTGCCCATTCGATGTCTCTTCTTGTCGCCTTACTCTTTTACAGAAAATATTTTGTTTTTATAAAATTCAGATCTCTCGAAACTACAATTTTAAAGATACTAATGAGACAGGAAGGTATTTTAAATAACACATGATTTAATGGGTTTTTGCCTCTCACTTTTATTTTTACAGGGGGTTTGATTAGTGAGGGGGAAGTTCTGCATCCAGGGCAGACATCTTATCGAAACAAACTTAGCCTTCTGGAGGAAAGCAGAGGAGACACTGAGAGACTGTAGGTCCAATTATAAACAAATGACCAAACAAGATGGGTGTCACTGTGGTAGTCTTAATGTCAATTAGTAATCATGCTTCAAATGCCTAAGAATGTGTCCTCAGAACAACAGTATGATTCTATATTTAACCTCTTACATTGTACCATACAATAGTGCACCTCCATGGGGGGTAGCCAGAGGTGAAATTAAACTTAAGTAAGAGTTTTTGCAGTCACAGATTAAATATTTGCAAAGATTGTGGCATTTGAGGGATAGCTGGTGGCAGTAACTGGTACCAGTAGAAAACTTACCATATCTTCATTGTTTTATCATGATGTAAACCACCCCCTACAAGAACTGAGGTTTGGCTTAAGTTATAATGGAGAGTTTTTCCTTAATTTAAAACTTTTCATGAACTCATAATTTTTGGATCAAAGATCAAAGAATTGCATATGCATGTTTTGGAAATGATATTCTACTCTATTCTTTTTCAATTTCTACAGCAAATCTAACATGCTTGAAACTCAGCAGGCGAGAGCTAGTAAGATGGAACAGGCACCACAGCCTCTTAAAGACACTGAAGAAAGTATGAAAGAAATTAAGAAACAACAAGCAGATGGACACAGGTAAAATAAACAAAACATTTCTTCTCATGTGAATTTAGTTCATGAATATAATTGAATGCAGACTCATTTTGATCGATGACCTTTTGCGTACCTTCCTTAGGCTGACCATCAGGGAAAACATAGACTTTATTCGCCTCCAGAAACAGCTATCGGACAAAAGTGCTGCACTCCTGTTGATACAGGAGAAATTCAACATGCTGCAAGAGGTGGGACAGACACTGAAAAAGTAACTGTGGAAACAAGTAAAGAGAAAAGGCTTTTATGACCTATAGCCACAACTGATACCAGTTGGGCTGCCAGCAATCAGTGGCCTTTTACCATTCCGTCTATACATGTATGCTTTCGATGAAGTTTGTTGTTGTTAGAATTGACACGGTCAATAAAGACTGATGACTCAGGCTATAGCTTTCTTCTTTCACCTGAAATAAAGCCACTCCTGAGCTGTACATATTTGGCAGTGGCTGAGGGGTTTTCTAGCTTAGGTTGGTGCTTTGCAGGCCCGAAAGGGAAATTATCAACACGTTCCACCTCGGGGCCTTTAATCCAAAGAGCGCTACAGAGGCGGGGCTTTCTTCCTGGAATCCAGGATTATCTAGTTGCTCTTCTCTGAATCAAAGGCAGGACTGTTTTCCTTCCCATAAACAAGTGTGTAATCAACCAGTTGTCACCATTCATCAACTCAGACATAAATCATTGTAGCCCATAAAAGGTGTCGTTTTATGAATACTTTGTTGGTACTTGTAAGTGAAACACCTATCAGTTAAACTTTAAAGCAGTACCCTGACAAAAAAGATAAACTGTTACTTTGCTATGCCTTTGAAAAGCCCTATTTTATGCCCATGTCTTAATACATTTTGTTTGTGTTCCCTGATGTCCTCTGTTATGTGTCAACAGGCATATGAGGGCCATTTACGAGAGGTAAGTGAAATTCATCAGAAACATCCACATCTATCCATGTGTTATCATTCTAAGAAAGATCCCTCTTATAATGATTATTATTAGTTCTGATAATCCTCTTTGAAAGAAAAAAAAACTATATGGGCTAACACCTGACCTGACAGTAAGACCTTCAGTGCAGAAATGATATTTCTGAAAATCTGCACAAATAAGATTACTAATAGTACTCATTTAGATTACACTTTACTTGACAGAATCGACATAAGAGTAACATGACACTGTCATGCACGTGTCATAAACAAGTCATAAACATTTATGACATGACGCTTCTGTCATTCGGTTTTTGTCATAACAAGTTAGGGTTAGGATTACAGTTAGGGTTAGGGTTAGAGGTTAGGATAAGGATTAGGGTTTGGGTTTGGGTTAGGGTTCATTTGTCATGACAGTGTTATGCCACTCTTATGTCGATACTGTCAAGTAAAGTGTTACCCTAATTTATATAGAGAATATTTATTCTGATATTTGTTTTTCAAAGTCCTTTCCATTGGGATACCTTGTGTGAAAGTTGTACTACATAGATTCAAATTTACTATAACTTTGCAACTTGTCAAAATCAACGAATCAGCATGATCAGTCATAGATAATCTTTCCTTGATAAGGATTTCCCTTCATGCCTATGTTTTCAATACAATTTAAGTACAGTATTGATTTGCAAACTAATAGGAACATTTCTGTAAACATTCTATTTGCTCAGTCTTGAAGATGTTTCCCTAAGAATAATGTTATGGATTAGGGTGAAAAGGCTCTTCGAGAAAGTCAGGAGACACTCTTGGAAAAGGTGGAGGAGCTGAATATCCAACTAAAAGAAGAGACACAGAGAAGGCTGACTTTGGAGAATCAGCTGGCCACCGCCAGCATGTCATTACAAAGTCAGGAGGAGGTACTGCACCTTCAAGCACTGTTATGTACCAACCTTTCCTTCTTTGAATTTATTTTTTTTTTATGTCTTTTTATTTAAAGCTAATGGAGTCAATTGCGTTTCAGTCTATTTCTAATCCTTTAATTGTATTCTATCCCTAATTATTTGTAGCTCAAGGAACATGTTTCGTATCTGGAGGAAGAGCGCAATATCTTGAAACAATCTTACAACACACTAGTGGAAAGGTGATAATGAGGACTTCTGATTTATGAGCCAAAAATGCACAAATGAAGCATTATTATAATGAGTGTTCTTGCCTGTCTTCTATGAGACTTTTGCTGGCTACTCTTAAAGCCTCCCTCAAGCCTGCTTGAGTTTGAGCTATTTCATTTGAGATGTGTCTGGTTTCATTTGAGACGTGTCTGGTCATGATGGTCGTGGAATCCACGGACCATCAAGAACATTTCTTCAGTACTAGGAATATGGGGGACTCTTACATTATACAGATGGACATGACCATACCTGTCAACATTTAGCTTTCAAAAACGGGAGATTTTTTTTTTTTTTTTTTTTTTTTTTTTGGGGGCTGCAGTCAGTGTTTACCGGATCAGTGTTTGCATATTTAACATGTTTCATACACTTGTTTCAACACTGCATTTCGGCCGTTGCTTTTACCTTACGGAATGCCTATGCATGCCAGAATGTATCCACCAGCCTCCCTGCCTGCAGCCTACTTCCAAAACTTCAAAGCTGCTTACTGTCAGATTCGGTTCTGAGGACACAAGTTGCCAATTGTGTATCAACACCACACTAATTAACAGTTTATGTGATGTGTTAATCACTTAAATTGCCAATAATTTGACAACAGCTAGTTCTGGAGTAGGCTATTCAACTAGCCCGCTTGCTTGCGAGACTCAGGCTGCGCAGTCATCGCCTTGTTTTAGCCTATGACAAAACGGTTGGAATTGAAAGTAAGTGATCGTGTATGTGTAGGGTGTAGTTCAGGGGCGGAGCTTGAGGGGGTGCGGGGGGTGCGGCACGCCCCCGGCCCGGGACCCGCAGGGTGGGCGCCCCTCCCCCACCTCCGGGTAAGGTGGGACGGGCCTCTCCCACGGCACAAGGCCGGAGGAGCTAAGATCATGCGGTTTCTTTTCAATCGTTTTCATCAGAGTGGGACTTATATAGGTTGCCCCTGTCAGGACGAGTTATGACTACGGTTGCTGAAAAGTTTTGAAATTTACTTTGATGATTTAGTAGGTGTAAAATATTGAATAAAATGTTCTGCTGTATGACTGGCTTTATTTTAACTCTCATATTGAACTTTACGACGTGCAAATTTACAAAATTGGATCAACGATATTGTCTCCTACAGGCGTCAGTGAGAGAACACTTACACGATTTTGGTTTCGATTTTCTATTTGGAGTAAGTCTTTGTGACAACACATCATCATGATACATTTGATAATGTTTGATCGTTGATTTGGTATGAAGCATCTTTTACGTAACATAATGAATGCGCTCTAGAAAGTGAAAGTAGCCTAACCTAGGCCTATGCTCTGTGTCTGAGCTGTCTGTGCATCCCCCAATTGATTACGTTCCTCAAATGGAGAACACATCAATCCCATGGTATTTTTTTGCCCTAAATGCATGAAACAAGTTCAAAATCGCCCGGTAGCCACGTTACATCTCCGTTTCATATTTGCCTAGGCTACTAGCCTACAATAAATTGAGCGAACTCAACTGACAACAGGTATATCTACTGATTCGGTCATTGAGACTACAGAATACAGACTACAGAATACAACAAACTTTCTGTCTTTCTGAAGTTTATTTTTGTATTCCAGGGTACAGTAGCCTAATTGCATAATGTCTTGACAATAGTTTTTCTTACCGGCTTGCTGTTTAAACTGACTGCGCCGCTCTGAACTTTCCTGCCAGGTTTATGACGTAAACCGCATGTCGGATCTGGCATTGCCTAAACTCATCGTGTGGGAAATCAGATTATCTGTCAATATTGGGCTTTGAAAGTAAGGGATATTTGCTCAGTAATAGTAGGCTACATTTTGTAACATTTACAGAGAAACCGAGGGGAAGTTAAATTAGAAATTAGAATCATTGGAAATTGAAAACACATACAAAAAAAGATTCGGGGCTTTTGAAAAGAGATTCGGGGCTTGAGCCCCCGAAACCACCCCCTCGCTCCGCCAATGCAACCACCCAGCAGTAACTTCTGCATTCAGTGATTTGCACCGCCCTAATTTTATTTTTGACTCTTCCCATCACCGTTGCAACCTCTGAGCACTCATTCTCCAAGTTAAAGATCATTTAAAACCACCATAGAGAATGAGAGAGCAAAGAAAATGGACATACACAGAGCATCGTGGACGAGTTCGCGGAGCACAAAGCTCGTCGTATGCCCTTCAAATAGTGCTGTGTATTATTGTTGTTTTATTATTAGGGGTCATGTAGCCTAATGTTTTTGTTGTTGTTCTCTTGGTTACACTTCATGTATGTTCGATGGACTTCAAAATTACATAGTTGCTCTCCGTGGCGCTGACGCTTGTAAGACCCGCTGTTGCGGGAAAGTGTAGCCTATGTTGTAAAATTATGTTATGATGAGTTTAATAAAGGGCCCGGTAATGTGCCCCGCCCCTGGCCCGGCTCTGACTTCTGTGTCTGGGTCATATGCCCCGCCCCCGGCCCGGCAGTGACTCCGACTCTGTTCCGCCACTGGTGTAGTTCATACACTATCTGGCAACCAGAGAGATGTCAGACTGACAGAAAAAATGAATGGATCAATAATTTTAAAATGAAGTTTGATGGCCATGCAAATTACGGGAGTTTTCCGGGAGAAATAACAAAACGGGAGGGTGCTGGGAGATGACCTTGAAATACGGGAAAACCCGGGAAAAACAGTTGACAGGTATGGATATGACTCAGTATTAATCTACAAGAATACAGTATATCTGTCAGAGGAACCAAACCAGTACTTTTACTTTAAAACTTCAACTGGCCAAGAGTTTACTGCTATACTTATTTACGTACATATGTAAGTTTTTTCAGAGAGGACTTTAATTGTAGAGAATTATTGTTGTATTGGTACTTTTCTGTAGCTTAAATTGGACGTTGCTGTATTTGTACTTTTACTTAATGGATATGAATACTTCCCCCAGCTCTTACATCCTTTCTGTTGTTTTTTAGTACTCTTTCAACACAAGGCCAGAAGGAGAGGTCACTGGAAAAAGAAAGCACAACAGAAAAGGTTGGGCTGGTGGTCTGGAAACAGGACACACAGAAGCTGGATGAGACGTTTTCTGCTGACACTCAAGACAAAGACATGCTAAGAGAAGAGAAGGAGAAGATGAGATTGGAAATCAGAAAGCTGGAGGAAGAGAGGAAACACGAAAGGGGTAAGAATTGACAAGCTGAGTCTACCAGCATTGCATGAATTAGCTGTGGACTCAGGGGCCATTCAGATGTCTGGGTCTGGGTTGATACTGAATTGTTCATGACACTCAAAAAACTGCAGTTGTTTTTGTAAGGGATTACTCATTTGTCATTTCAAACCTGCATCTCATGAAAGAAAAAAATGACTTTATAATTGAAGGTTTAGTTTAGCAAAGGTACAAATTGATCATTTAGCAGATGCTTTTATCCAAAGCGAGGTACAGAGACATGTTGTGGTCGGATATCTGACCTGGGTTGCATTCATACAAGGCACTGATGCTACTGACGGCACCACCGGGATCATGATGACTAGTTTGCAATTGTCCACACATCAATGTATGCAGTAACAAGTGTTTATAGTAATGATGTGAAGGACAAATGGACAGATTACAATGACCTCAATCCTTTATTGAGGGCACCAACAATGAATGCATGTATCAAGAATGTAGTCTTGAATTAGTTTTTATTTACTTTTACGGATACAAATGGATGGTTTAGTGTTATAACATAACAAAACACACATTTTTGCAATAGCTTTAAGGAAGCACAGAAATGACTCGGCGATGTCCCCTGTGTTCTGTCCACATGTAGTTCTGGTGGAAGCGCTGCGGGAGAAACACAGCCGATTAGAGAATGAAATTCTGATGCACAGAAAAGAGGTGACAATACTGCAAGAGAGACTGGACTCTGTGACTCATGTAAGATGTTATAAAGTGCCTATGACAAAGGCTTTTAATGCGTTAGCATAGCATGTGTTTATTGTAAATTGTCAATTGATCTCTTTCTCATATCTAGGTGTTTGACATGAGTGTTGAAGACCTGAGTGAAATTTTACTCCAAATCAAGGTTAGTTTGTCAAACAAAAAAACAATTCTCTAGGCATTTTAGCAGGGCAGTTAAACACACAAATTGATAATTTTGTGGTTAAAGTATCACACTTGGTAGAAAAACTCACAAAGGGGTTTAGCTGACCCTTTTATCCAAAGCGGAAACAATCAGTACAAGGTACAGTGCGGCTAGGACATGTTATTGCTGCAATAAGTATTACTTGCATAAAAAAGGATGACTGTTCAAGCAAAGTAAAGTCAAGGGAAGGTGTCTCATGATAAGTGCTAGATTCAGCATGCCCAGTTGTTTGTAGTGCAGAGGAGGTACTCTCAGAACAGTTGGGTCTTCAGGAGGTTTTTGAAGACAGAGAGGGATGCCCCTGTTCTTGTAGGAACTGGTCGGAGCTGGTAGTGCGTTCCACCAACAGGGAACTGCAAATGAGAAATGTTTGGATTGCCATGAGTGTAAGAGCGGCAGAGCCAGGCAGTGTTCATTGGAGGGCATTCAAATAAGTGGGTGCAGAACTGGAGACCAGGCAAGCGCATTATCCATTTAAATTTAATGCAGTGTGCTCTTTTGGGTTGATTGAAGACCAGGCACGCCGCCACGTTCTGGATCAACTGAAAGAGTTTCACATGCTGGGTGGCCTGTCAGGAGGGCGTTACTGTAGTCAAGTTGCAAGAAGACCATGGCCTGTATCAGAAGTTGGGTAGCATACTGAGTCAAGTACGGCTTGGTTTTTCTTATGTTGTACAGTGAAGCGACATGGCAGGGCAACTGATGCAACGTGATCAGAGAAGGTTAGCTGGTCATCAATCATGACTCATTCTCACTACCTTGACTACAACAATGGATTGTAATAGTCCAGATTTGTCGATGGGAAAATCTCCTTTTCCTATATTAAAACACCCCTTACAAAAATTAACTATAGTACTTATATTATATTATAGTCATTTTGGGACCTACTATTAAGTATTATAGTACTTTGGGACATCCTATAAGTAATGCTGTACTATAGAGTACACTAGAGAGTAAGGACATTATAGAGGTATTACAGATCATCATAGAGGTATTATACACTACCAGAACTACTATAGAAATCTTACAGTGTTATTGTAGTAATTTGTCTGGTGAGTGTTGTGTTGAATGTGGTATCCTGTATCATGTTCCCCACACCAACTGCCCTGAATTCATTAGAACTACTAGGCATGACTCCAGACCAGTGGTGGGAAACCACAAGTTGTGCCTGAGGAGTTTATACCTTTTGATGAGGTTGGAATGGTCCAATAAAGAGTGAAGAAGAACAAGTGCCTACAACTCCAATCCTTCACAGAAAAAAATGATAGAGCTGTCAGACAACCATTTTATAATTACCAGTAATAAGCCAAAATCATATGTGTTTTGTTTCTGTGCCTGAGATTCCTAATTCATGACATGAGTGTTCAAGTCAGGTGCAGAACTGAACAAGAGAATCATAAGGCTATGTATCTTGAAGTTCCTGTATTTGACAAACTGATGTGCCTAAATATCTTCACCCTCAAGTGTAATGCTAATGAGGAAATTGTTATTTAGACAAGGTGAACTTCACCCCATTGTGGAATGTAGAAGCGGATGCTACAAAGAAGTAGCCCGGCTAGCGCCACCACTTCTCAATGAGACGTGGTCTGGGAACCAAACATTAATTTTCTCGTATTTGAAAAAAATGCCCAGATCCATTGGGTGCCACGGATGTCTATCAAATGCGTCTGTGCATAGCTCATCATCGTCTTGCTTTCCCCCTTGTTCTGTGATTGGTCCCCTATCTCAGGCGAAAATTTGCTCCATGGTCTCCAGGCTACCTTAGCAGCGTGAATCAAATCGCGCGCAAGGCAGCATGGGAACACCCAGGCTAACAAAGAAGGGAATTCAAACACACTTGACACAAGTTGAAACATATGATACCTTCCTCCATGCCCATTGGTATGGTAGCATATGCCTCCTTCCTCCATACCATGCCCAATGGCTGACACATTTTGTCCTCTAGCAGTAAGGTAGATTATTAACCAGAGTGGTAATTGAACCACCTGAACTATATTCTTTAAAAGCCTACACCCTCTATGTGAGTAACATGAGTTGAAACATGTCTCAACTTCCTCCATATCATACTCAATACATAGTCATAATGTATAAATGAACCAAGTATATGGCTGATGTATTTTGGCCTGTAACATTAATTAGAAATGAACAGCCTAATTACATATTTTCTAAAAGCCTACACCCTCTAGTTGAGAATTAACACGAGTGGAAGCATGCCCCACCTCCCTCCATACCATTTCATATTCTTATTAAAAGTTTTCCTTTTTTAACCCCCCACACCCGCCACTGTGCGCTATGTATTACTTTTCATTTTTCCATAGGCCATCACATGTGTTTGATGTTTGATAAGCATTTTAGTGAGACGCTGATATGAATATAAATCCATTAAAATACATCTAGGAAACCCATTATTTTTATGCCCAGCTTGCCTTTTTGATATTGGCTGTCAAAACTGTGTCTCTTTTAGTCAGATTTTGATTCCTCATGTTTTTAGTATTACCATTAGTTTCTCTGTAGTGGTTTTATTTATTTATTGCTTTTATTCTTCCTTCCAACTTGCTGAAGCCCCCCTGGCGCCTTCTCGCCACTTTCAAAACCACTGCTCTAGACTAGACCTGTCCATCTGCTGCCAACAAAGTCCAACATCAACTCTTTCATGTGAACATGCTCATAACCAGCTGGGGGAATCCTGGGTTGACTTAAAGGTGTAGGTTTTTGAACATTCTAACATAAGATTCCGTTCCGCAACAATTGAAGGTTCTAAAATTCTATGTTGAATTCAATGAACCCAGATATTCTTCAGAATGTTAATTTCCCAACATTCCCGCCACACCGGTGTGACAGTACTCCTTTAAGGGTTAACAAGTTTATAACCACCTCTGTGCCAAAGCTTATGGTTTTATCCAACCAGCTAGTGAAAATATACTGTAACCTGGGCATGATGAACTTGCTTCATCAGCATAGTCCCCAGTGGCTCAGTTTTTGTTTTGTATTTTTCTTAGGCCTTCAGGCTTCAACAGGAGAGCCAAGAGGGGACACACATATTGGGCTCGAAGGGAAAAGGGGTAGACCAGTCTCGTGATATGGCCAGTCTACAGGCGTCTTATGCTGAGACAGTGTTTGAACTGCATAAGACTAGAGATCTGCTTTTGGTACAACACAGGATCAGTAATGATCTACAGGTTTGTACATCAATGCACGCACAATAACTCACACTCTACGTCTATTTACACTGAGGATGTTAATAATCCCTAAGTGCTTCTCTCTCTCTGTTAGCTGACTCTAGCTTTCGTTTACCTTTGCAGACTGAACTAAACATGGTCATTCACAAAGCTGATACTGAGAAACAACAGCTTCAGAAAAAAGTGGCTGAGAAAGAGAGAATGCTGAAAAACAGAATGAGACAGATAATCACATTACAGGGTAATGTTGTTGCAACAGTGGAACAGTTTTTTTTTACAGTATTACCTTATGTCACTGTGTTCCAGAATCATTCAAGTTTATCAAGTTTATTCTTAGTACCAACTGACTTTGTTTAGTTTTATTTATGTTTCAGCTCAGCTCAGAGAACTGGCATACAGTCCTAAATTCTACAAACGTTCCACACCAACAGAGTACATGTGGCTAGAAAAAGATCAAGAGAATGTGTTTCCAGTCGAGGAGGATAATGCAGTCTTTCAGTTGCGAAGAGGAGAGTCACTACTTGAGGTTCATCTTCGGGGGGCCACCTTCACCCCCCTTGGTCTACGACTCATGGGACAGACACAGTCAAAAGAACGTAAAGTACTCACAGAGGTGACAACCTTCTGCACATATGCTTTGTTGGATTTTGAGACACATTCAACACCACTGGTCACTGGAGTCCAGCCCAACTACGGCTTCACCTCTCGTTACGCCTTGTCCCCCTCGGACTTAGCGAGACTTGCCGCATTGGGGGGCATTGTCATGACAGATCTTCACCAGAAGCTTGGTGGGGTGCGTTTTGTCACCTGTGGTCGAGCACAGATTTCCTTGTTGGATGCAATGGAACACAGAGGGGAGCAACTGAGTGGTACAACAAACATTACAGGTCAGTATGTATTGTTCTGTTTCTGTGTAGAAATTAAAGCCTGACCGGTACAGGAGTTTTAAGGTTGATAGATTAGATTTGTGTTTTAGATTCATTTAGTTTTATTTGGATTAGATTCACTTGCACATAGCAGCATCCAACCAAAACAAGTCTGAAGTTTATCTGGGACCATGCAAATATGTATGCTGCTTGAGTGACATATTACATGTACATGCTCCTCAAATACACTTAAGTGCAATTTAAAGGTGCTACATGTATATATAAGAATGACCACTAGGGTTTAAAACGGGCATTGCAGTCCAAAATCAAAACATTTGAAAGCATTAAGTAGGCTAATCTGGCAGTCCAAAAGACGAAATGCTAATGCCTGTGTGATTGTTAAATTGTCTGAAAGTGGCGCAGCAGGCCATAACACAAACTCAAAACATAAATAGTATTTGCAGGCTGCAAATGAAAGTCTGAATTGTGAATATCCTGCCTGTACCATTGTTGTTAGTGAAGCCAGTATTTGAAAACATGAAAGCATGCTTCTTTAATCTCTGATGGCATATTATGGTCATTTTATGATTTATTACAATGAATGTCTTACATAAAGCACCTTCAATTCAGTGTTTAATGTATTGTTTGATAATCATTTATGACACGAACACTGTGGAATAGGAAAGGATGGGGCAATCCTTGGGGTGCTGGAGTTCTGGGTACGACTTTACCTGCCCACTGGAACAAGGAAGGCTGGGCTGGAGAGAGCTGCTGCCAGACAGCTGGCGGAACTAACAGGACCCAGAATGACTCAGCAGCCACAGGACTGGAGAGAACACGTCCATGAGGTGATACAATTACCTAATTTACGGAGCCCAAGAGCTGTCATTGCCAAATGTTTTGTATATTAAGAGAACCAGTGCTCATTTTACTATTTGTGTGCTCATTTTACTAAATTGTGTATTCCTCTCATTGACCTCTCATTTTACTAGATTGTGCGCACAATTTAGTATATTGTGTACTCGTTTTACAACCTAGTATGCTATTTTTTTATTAGTGCAATCATTTTACTAAATCATGTGCTCATTTTACAAAAATGAAAGTACAATTTAGTAAAATGAACACACATTTTAATAAAACGAGTGTACCTTATCTTGATATACACAAAAAATATCTTGCAACGGCACATACTATTCATTTAAAGTGTAATTACGGAGCAATTCGAACCCAGGGTATTTTTCACCATGACAACAAGTCGAACACCCCCTCGAGAGCTGGATTACGTTGATCGAAGGAGTACCGAGTTTGACCGGCGTTAGCACTTACAGCCCAGATGGCTAACAGTGCAAGTACAAAGGGCCAATCACTAAACAAATCCAAACCGCCATCTTTTAACCACTAGTAGTGCTCAAAATAGCACCACAGCAGTAGTATGAATAGGGTCCATACACATAAAACAAAGCATCAAGAACTTAGTAAGTGTCCCGCGAGACTCCTTTACAAGACTTACCTACCGTCTTCAGTCACCCATAAATTCACAAATTTTCCTGCTCGAACTGAACTCCGATGTATTCGGTAATTGACTTGTACAGACTTTCCCCACACTGTAGCGTACAGATTAACGAACAGTCTTTTTAATAAACTCCCAGTACACTTACTAAGTGCTTGATGCTTCATTACTCCGGAATTACACTTTAAACAATAGCATAGCTGTCAACATTGAGCATTGAAAATAAGAGAGAAATACAGAAACATATCAACATTCATCTTCCTGTTGCTATCCCTCTGCTAACAGCAAAGGTTCAGACTACAAATCTGCTGCACTAACTAAACGAGGTGTGGAGCTTACAGATTGGCAAAGGGAGGGGGTAGCAACAGAACAACAGTACAGAGACTGACAGGTCCAGTGGTAGGGCTTATGTTAGAATATGAGAGTATTAAAGGAGAATTCCGGTGTGATATTGACCTAAAGTGTATTGAAACATGATACTGAGTGTGAACGTATGTCTCATAGCCCATCTGGCTTGTCCCCTGCACTCCAAAATCTGGGCTAGTTAAACCAACAGCTTTTTTCAATAGTGGTGCTTCGCATCGGCTAGCCATGCAAATAAATCACTGTTTTACACCCATTTCACGAGGCTCAATGTATCTCCACACTTCATTGGTAGACTTCGAGGGCCCTGACATTTAAAAAACGAGACATTGAGAACTTTGAAAAGCACTGGTAGTTACAAGACGATTTATACAGACAGTATCTTCTAAGTTTAGCGTTTGCAGCCATCTTGAATTTAGCGATAAGTTGAGCCAGATTTTATGGGATTAGATTCAAAAAATAGGGGAATGCATGGATTCCAGTTGATGCTACTGGAAGAAACTGGAATCCATGCTAGAATCTGATCCCCTTATCATACCAGTTCATTCTTACCGCTAGTCCTCGCTTGGAAAAAAGCAGCAACTAGATTTATTTTTGGATCAGCCGAGATTTCAATACATCATGTTTTTAGGTCAATATCACACCGGAATTCTCCTTTAAAAACTGGAATATTTTATGGGAAAATATTGAAATGGGAAGACAAAAATTTAAATACGTGAGAAACCCAGAAAAAAAGTTTTGACAGGTATGAACAATAAAGGAACAAATTATACACTATATATAATTATTAGGACAAATACTATTTAACTAAACATAAAATAAATGTGAATGCTAAATATTTTTAATGTGTACAGTATGTTTATATTGTGTGTGTGTGTGTGTGTGTGTGTGTGTGTGGTGGAATGTATGTATGTAACTTGTTCCACTTTTTAGTCACAGGAGCTGGGGAAACATGACACAGGAACATCAAATGAACTGGAGGTTGTGCTAGATCGCTGTACTGGTCTCAGAGCACGCTGGCCGGAGCAACCTCCTGATGCTTACTTAACCTACCAGCTGTATGACCTGCCTCCTCATTCCTCTCCTGTCATACACTGCACTTCAGATCCTGTGTTTGAGGACGTGGCAAATTATCAAATGACTGTAACCTCAGATGTGTGTGAGTACCTGTGTTGCAGCAAACTGTGGGTTTACCTGTACGATGACCATGAGGATCAGATGCCACCTGCTTACCTGGCCAAGACATCCATCTCGCTGCAGGCCCTGGCAACTGGTAGACCAATTAAAGGTTTGTAGTGCCAATACTGTGGTAGTGAGTGATTGAGTGGTGGTTATATTTGGACAGATATTTTTGGTAAAATTAATACTTTTGGTGACTCACACACACAATAAATTCACTCAACCACATGGTTACATGCTCACCTACACTTAAAACTTTGCCTATTTTTGATAGACCTTTGGATCAACTTTGACTGTGATGTGTATGTGTCCTCCAAAGCTGATGATACACAAGACACCTTTCTGAGCAATGTTGCTGGGCAGTGTTGCTCAGTATTGTCGTGGTTTGGGGGTTCTCTAGATGGATGTGCGTACCATAGCATTCATTACTGCAGGCGCACCTGCTTAGTATTATTCCCTTTAATATTGGGCAACTTATTTTTCTTTTGAACTTTACTCATCAATAGGCAAATTAACATGATCATTCATTCTGAAAACATGTTCTGTGGTTGCCTGCAACATGCTCAACAAGTTGCCCCAAGTTGCCTAAAGAAAAACAATGGCTCTCTCAATTGGTTTGGTGGTTAGTTTGTACCGCTTTACAAGTTCAGTTGTGACTTTTTGAGTACATCTCTGCTACATTGTTTAGGCTATGAGATGTAACAGGCAGGTCAGCATAGTTTATCTGTTGACAGTTTACAGATTGGCATGTCTCATAGGCAGAGAAAAGCTGTCACTCTCAAACAGTGTCCACTTAATTAGAGCCAGTGTACTGATGAAGGAATAGATTACGGTAAATAGACAGATGGTTTGACAAGTGATTTCATGCTGCCTTTAAAGAGTATTTTTAATATTTTCAAACTACAAAAATACAGTATTTTATTTTGATACATGATGACATGGCTACTGCTTTTTGTAGTTTATTTTGATACACTTAAAAATAGGGTATTTTATATTTTATTTTAAAATACATTTTGATGTATTTTTGCCCATCCTTGTCTGTGATCATATTTTAATTTCTAGTAAAGCGCAGGTGTAGGCCAGGGGGCGCTGTGGCACAACTGGGAACAGACGTTCAGCAAAAAGTTATTGTGTGCACATCCCACCTGTGCAGGACAAAAAAACTTACTCAAATGAAAATATATATAATAATAATAACATTGCCTGTTGTGCATTAAATATATGGGAGTCAAAAGCAGTGTTGCGGACATTATATATTTTTTCACAACTGGGAACAGAGCCTGTACCATTCGGGTCCAAGTGCCCATGAGGACCGGGTTCTAGACAGTTTCGAGTCATTTCCCGATCCCACCCACCCCATCTCTCTCCCACTCGCTTCCTGACCGTCTCTTCACTGTCCTATCAGATTAAAGGCAAAATGCCCAACAAAAATATACTTTAGAAGAAAAGGAGCAGGTAGGCCAAAGAAATGTTAGCATGTTTTGGAAGACAAAGCAACACTACAGAAAGAACACAAAGCAAACAGAAGGAACTCTACTACACTTCGATCCACTAAATAGCTTAACTTCAGCAATAAATTTCAGAGTTCAGTTATAGTTCAGAGTCCATAAGTTGGCCTGTCCAGCAGTTTTGCCATAGTATTAAACGCAACATTTGAAAACACATTGTAGTAGGTAAAGTATACTGTAAGTAGGAAGAGTGGGTAAAAATAGGTAAAATATAAATACTTAAAAAAAGGAAAATATTTTTAACTTATTCCTTTTCTGTCTTGCTTGTCTTGCACAAAGGCACAAAACCGCATGTAAGGACAGGTAGAGATGGTAATCTAAAGGGTAGGTAGGTATGTGTGAGCTGTGGGGCCCTGTGAATGCTAAGAAAATTGGGTGCAGTTCACCTGAATGAAAAAGAGGGGAGATAAGGAAATGGATTGAGCAGGAAAATGCAGATGATCACTTGATAGGAACCGGAATTGAGGGGATGAGCTTTGCAAACAATTTATGGTGTCTCATATTTCTGGTGCAAGATGAAACCTGATGGAGAATTTTCAAACATTACAACAATGGTTGTAAATGTATCTTGCCACAGTTCAGTTACCTGTTTCATAGAGGGTATAGGGGGTGTAATTTAGAGTGTTTGGCTAAATGGCAGAAAAGATTTACGGGTTTCATGAAGCTATTAAAAATGTTGCCTATCTGTGTGTATTTTGCAAGTGGAGACAGATACTGGTGTACAGCAGGATTAGTGTCAGATTGGAGCATTTTATTTTTGTCAGACACAGCCTCTAAAAATTGAAATAAACACATTCTGACTTCAAATTAAAAAAAAACATCCACTGCTCATATTAACATTATACTAATATGAACTATTAAACCCATGACAATCACACTGCACAGATACCCACAAAAATTGTTTCACATCAGAAGGACAAATATTTGTCAGGATCTACTGAATATAGAAAGCACTGACTAATTGAATAGTTCTGCTATTTTAATTTCTACACGACCACAAAGACAGACTGGGGATGTGGTCAGGCAGTATGGGGGTGGCCAGTGTGCCCAGAGAGTAATCAAGCTAGGAGGCCAGGGCAACAGCAACAGTGTTTTTACTTTGATGTAAATGTTTGTGCTTGTAGGAGATTACACACTAAGGGACTCAGCCGGAGGAACCAGGGGGATCGTTCGAGTGTCACTGAGATGGAAGTATCCATTCCAGCCAGTGAAAGCAATGCAATATCACAGAGAGAGGGATCAGCCAGAGAGGGAAATGCCAAAAATCAAGAAGAGGGAATTGGTTGACAAAGGACGAGATGCAACAGTGAGGCCAATTGCAAAACCCCGGTTGAAGGTAATTGCGTTTATCTCATAAAGCAGAGTCTTTATTATGATAAATGCATTTGTTGTTGTATTTATAATGTTTGCTATGTTGATCCTGCTCATACATTGTATATAAGTGCTGCATGGACTAGAGTTTACTAATCTGATCATCACTGTGCCAGTGGGTTCTTTCCAACAGCGTAATCATAATATAGCCTACTTTGAGGCGGACATGTCCCCCCAATATCCCAAAATGCCCCCATGTAAAGACATAAATTGTTTTGTTATGCTACAATAGCCTGTCACTCACCACTGTCCAAAATAGTCACTTGCCGCTGTAGCCTAATCACAAATTGTTAAAGGGGAATTCCGTCAATTTTTCACACAGATCTCCGTTTCTCGAGATCAATAAAAAAAAAAATCCTCCATAGATATGCATGGGGTTAGTTCGTAAAGCCAAAATGGCAGTCTACACATATCCTGCACCTTCCGCGGCCAAAAGTCGACATGTGAATACATCGTACCAATCATATGGCTTGTTGACATATGGATGGGATAACGCCCTGCATGTCTGTTTTTAAGTTCTAATAATAACATCTATAGTCTTTCTGCTCTGGAACTGTAATTGTGGAGACAAATAATATATTGCTAAATATACCAAACAAGGCCTTAATTGCATGAAGACAGAACAAACATTTTTTGGTGAAAACAAGTCATTCTGCAAAATACTGCACTAAGTACAGGACCTAAGATTAGTCAATATGTCTTGATTTGCCATACATAGATTAGAAATGACTAGTTGTCCATTCCTGAGCATCGTACAAGAAACTTTTTTATTGATAATATTTCTAATGTTTACACTTTGGTGCATTCAGAGTAGCAGAGAGAAAGAGAGAAAGAGAGAGAGAGAGCGCACATGATGATGTCCATTGGGCAGCAATAGTGGGTGGCATGATTGAGTGAGGAAAGGAGCAATGAGCAAATAAGGACTTCTAGGAATCCAGTTAAAGAGTGTCATAGCGTAGTCTAGGGTGCGGTTATTTTTGGCTTTAATACTGTTTATACCCTACGGAGCCCGGGAGAGGTCACTTTAAGTGATATTTTTTCTGGTCGTGATAATTTGTGAGCACGTTTTCCTTTAATTAAGCCCTCGAATTAATAAAACGTGAGCACGTTTTCCTTTAATTGAGCCCTCGAATTAATACAACGTGACCCCGTTGTAGGCCTAAATTGAGCTCTCGAAATATGTATTTCGTGCTCACATTTAGTAATTCCCGACATTTTCTCACCGCTCGCTGTGCTGTGGTGGCAACTTCGTGTTACCTTGACATGGACTAGGCCTACAGCTGTCTGTAACAGTTCATATTGGTAATGTGATGATAACCGTAAGCAGCTAATTAAAGACTTTAGGTGGTCATGTTTTATAGCGGACTTCTACTCTTTGTAGCAGGGGCACTGTGGTGTCAACCGCCAGCTATGGAGACCCATAATGGGGAAATTCTACTACAAAGGCTACTCACGGGCTCTGTTGTAGCCTAATGACCGGTTTCCACTATCTCCTGGATTGTTGACTTAACTGTGAGGTCTAGAAGTCAATCGAAGCACATCACAGCGACAAGCTCCCAAACAATTACAACACGTATACCTACTGTTGGTACAAATAGGCTACTGCGTATTAGTAGTATCGCCTAATACCCACCCAATACAATAAGGTTCCCTCTAGCGCCCGATGGGCCTCACCATATAACCCACGCGCACACCAATGATGCAAACAACGAGGTAAGCTTTGATACGGACTATGAAACGGGAGACATAAACAGTGTCGTTCACGATGCTCAGCTTCTCAGTCTATGTAGCCCAGCTCACACCGTTCGCGATAAACACCACAGCTCTGCATACACTTGGACCTCAACAAACACTCAAAACTTCGCCAAACATTCAGCTGGACGATGTTGGCAAGGGGCCTGTACAAACACACACAATCATCTGCTCTCCCACCTACAGCCTTCCTAACGGGGCTATAACCAGGTGCACTGCAATCAATGAGATTCCCTCTACGTCACTACAAGCGACACACCTCCCGACGTCATTCCCGGGGATACCCCTTGACACCACACTATGTTTTTGTGCACACAATTTAATTTCTTGGAGCCCACGTTTTAATTATTCGTGGGTGCGTTTTAGTAGATCGAGATCTCGAATATACTATAACGTGCTCATGTTTACATGTGTCAAGACAATATTGAGTGCACGTTTTACAAATTGTGGCCACGTTTAAGTAGATCGTGCACACAATGTTCTATAACCATGTTCACAAATTGTGCTCTCGTTTTAATAAATCGTTGCCCTCGTTTTTAAATCAAATGCGCTTCGTTTTAGTAAATAGTCCACTCGTTTAATAAATTGTGCCCTCGTTTTACTATGCTTAAAATGAGAGCTCAATTTAGTAAAATGAGCTCACACTATAGTAAAAACGAGAGACAATATAATAAATTGTGCACACGATTTAGTAAAACGAAAGTGCACAATATAGTTAAACGAGGGCACAATTTAGTTAAACAAGAGCACAATTTAGTAAAACGAAAGACAATGTAGTAAAACGAGCGCACATTCTCTCAACATGCAAAACATTTTGTGATGACCCCTCTAGGGCTCCGTAATACCCCCCACGTCCCATGCCAGTAAATGATTTCATACAGGCAGGGCGTGGCATATGGATGGGGTTTTGCCGACTAACAATAACATCTATAGTCTTTCTGCACTGGAAAAGAGCAAAGAGGAAATAAGGACTTAGTTCAAACTTCTAGCTTAGTCGAGGGTGCAGTTGTTTTTGGCTTTAATACTGTTTTTATAATTTGCAGGCATAGATTTATGATGAATAGATTTTATTAATTTATTCATCCTTAATCAATGCCAAAAAGGAAACCAATAACACAAAGAGGGGAAGAGCAGGGATATGGAACACTATTACTAGTTTTAGAAAAGAAAACAATAAATAATCAAATAATGTTAACTCTATATACGACCTTGGTTCATTCACATATTCTATCAATAAAACCTCCCCAAGAATGTGCCAGGCAGAGGGATACATACTTGAGGTGGCAGCTACTGGGAAGAAGCTTCCTCTGAACCTGCTGGTTCTGGTGCAGAGAAACCTGTAACGCCTAGGGGAGTGGGGTGAACAGTTTGTGATTGGGGTGAAAACAGTCTTTGATGATGCTGCGTACCTTACGCAAGCATCGCTTGCCCTGGATAGCCTCGATAAAGGGGAATGAGGAACCGCTAATGCGTTGAGCAGTTTTCACCACCCTCTGCAGTGCTTTCCGGTCAGACGCAGAGCAGAGCCATACCATATTGTGACACAGTTGGTGAGGATGCTCTCGATGGTGCAGTGGTAGAAGTTAACCAGGATCTGAGGAGACAGACCTTCTTTAGTCTCCACAGGAAGGAGAGACGCTGGTGAGCCTTCTTGATCAGGGTAGAGGTGTTGGGGGTCCAAGAGAGGTCCTCAAAGATGTGGACACCCAGAGAATTGAATCTGGTGACATGCTCCACCTCAGTCCTTTTGATGAGAATGGGTGTGTGTGTGCTAGCTTTTGACTTCCTGAAGTCCACAATGAGCTCTTTGGTCTTTTTGGTGTTGAGAGCCAGGTTGTTGTCGGTGCACCACGATTTTAGGTGCTGGACCTCCTTCCTGTAGGCCGTTTTATCGTTGTTGCTGATGATACCAATCACTGTAGTGTTTTCTGCAAACTTGACAATGGTGTTTGTAGAGCCATGTACAGCTGTGCAGTCGTAGATGAAGAGGGAGTAAAGGAGAGGGCTCAACACACAGCCCTGTGGTATGCCGGTGTTCAGGGTGAGGGCTGAGGATGTGAGGTTATCTACTTATCTTATAAGTATAACAAATTGTCTTACAAATGTTATACCAACATGCTATAACTTTGGCAACTCAAGAGGTTAACTGTATTTGCCCATAAGACAGGTTTGTCCTACTTACAGTAACTTGCAGCCATGATGTGATTGGCATATCAAAAATCAGGATAGAATTTATGTACTGGCATGGGAAATAGGCAGTTTGTGCACAATTTCATGTCTAGCAGCTGCTCCATGAAACACTAATCTCTATAGTAACAATTCACTAGTAAAGTGTGAGATAGCAAAAAAAAAAAATCTTAATATGATTTTTATGTCCTTGCCCCTCAAACAGGAAGCCAGCAAAGTTCAGAAAAAGGAGGAACAGCAAGATGATGAAAGCAGCAAAGGTATTTTTTTGCATTCACTTAATTTGGGGCCACCACCATAGGTCATCTTATTGGCGCATTATGAACTCATTGGTCTTCCACTACAAAACATATTTTATTTTATACAAAGTTTATTATTCTGTCAGTTTTATTTGCATTATCTCTAGACCTGCCTGGAAGTTGTTGAAGGAATTCTAATCATGTTAAACCATTTAAAAGCCAATTACTTTTTTGGGGTGTGTAATGTGTACGTCAATGGACAGTTTCTTGGATGAAAGTTTTTAAAATTAATGTACTTTTATTTCATACAATCCTCTACGTCAGATGAGGTGTCTGAAGCTTCAGAATCTGACAAATCAAGATCCTCCAGTAGCAGTGATGTCATCATTATTCCACCCTCATTGAAACCAAGGAGAAAGGTACAGAAAATATGGACATAGTTTCTTGATTTAGAAACTATCGGTGGATGGAGGATACCTTTCAGTCTCAGACTTTTCTTTCTCTGCTTTGCTTATGCAATGTTTTTATGTAATGGAATAAATTAGGTTTAGTTAATCAGTAAAGTTTAAAGGTCATACGTTGTGTGTATGCCATTTCTGTTTCAGGGGGACAAAGTTAGGGTGGAGATTCTTTCACTTTCATTTGATCCTAATTCCCGGGTTGCCATGGATCAGTCTGTACAACGTGTGTATGTAGAATACCGTCTCCTCGGTGTTCCTATGGAAACCACAGAGACACCACTTTCTCTTCGGAAGCCTGTTGATGGAGAGGAAATTCATTACAATTTCCTAAGGGGTAAGAAACCCAGTCAAAACGCTGTGTTTGGGGGTCATGAAATGGTTATGGTGTCTGAATTTACAGAACATGACAAATGCCTAATTTTGGTTCCCACTTTCCTTTAGTGATCTACGTTGACAGTGTAGACTCAGCACCACTCAGGCACTACCTGTATACTATGTTGGAGGGAACGGACCCAAATAAAGGAAGGTAAGACTGTGCTAGTTGGAATATTTATAATCATATAAATCATATACTACTGCTGAGAATGGGTAAAAGTGATACTGATCTGAACTGATAAAAGGTAAAACCCTGTATGTATTTATACTGCTGTCTGTGTTTTTAAAAGTTGTTTATTGGGAAACTGGTCACTTTCCACATGCTTCTCACAACACATTGCTTGTTATATGGACTGTTACGTATTTCCAAACTAAAGATGTTAGAGAAAATAAGGATCTTGCACTTTTATATTGCCACGGACATTGCTATGGTTTAAACTGCTGACAGGCAAGTTTACTTAAACATGACAGGCAATTATGTGCCATGCACAATCTACCACAAATGTATCGGCATAGTTAATTTAATAAGTTGCATCACCTGAGTGAACAGTTACTATGTATTAATCAGTGAAGGGCCCAAATTTCAACAATACTTTACCCAAGCTAGAAAGCATTGGTTTGAATTATGTCATTTCAATCTGTTTAGTACCTCTGTGTTGCACATCATACTGAAAACCTATAGGCCTGCAGTTGTGCTGCAATATCATTGACCTTATATTTCACCCCATACAGGCTGAAGTTCACTGTTGTGAGTGAGCCACTAAATGAACAAGAGGAATGTGTTGATGTTGGATATGCTTATCTGGATTTAAAGGAGCTACTGTTAACTGGGAATGACATCACGGAGAAGCCAATTGATAGTAAGTTGTTCTATATATATATATATATATATATTTTTTTTTTTAAATATGCCGATTAGTCTGATTGTTAACTTCAAAAACTGCATTTGTAAATTTGTAATCAACATACAAAACAGAAATCATATATAGTACCTAACCATGCAAATGTTTTAGGCACCTGGGAAAAATCAAAGATTTTGTGAAAAAATTAAAAAGCTTACACCTTACAATAAAATATGGGGTTTTCCTCAGGGGTACTTGCAATATGGTGTGACTGAATGCCCAATGTTTCTGAAATAGTTTATACATCTTTTTTTGATCAAGGAGTAGGATTGACCAAATGTGTGGCTGTCAGTGAAATGTCAAAATTTTAGAAATTGTAGGATTGTTTAATGTTCCAATTGTACTGTGATAATGCCATAAATCGATTAATTGAGTTACTTTTTCTCTCAAACAGTTTTAAGCATGAGTGAAGACGAAGAGGTCATGGGTCAACTTAAAGTCTCCTTGGAAGCAGCTACAGCCTTAAGTGGGATTTACCAAGAATACTTCAAAAGAGAAGGAGATGAGAGTGAAGAATTGTAAAGCCTATGTTGAGCCTAGAGTTAACCAAGAGGAGCAATTTTACATACCGGTATATGAAGAGAGTATAGGCCTATCTGAAAAATTGCACAAATCTCATAAATGAAAATACTCAGTCACAACCACTTTTAGGAGGATTTATACTTGATGATCGAGAACCGCCAACCATGTTTCTTTTTAGAAGTCATTCTTTGCTGTGCTCCACACTAATAATCAACCAGGGGTGCGTTTCCAAAACCATAGTTGCTAACCTGTTAGCAACTTACGTTGGTTGGGAATGGGAAATTGCATTGCAACCAACAAAGTTGCTTACTTAGTTAGCAACTATGGTTTTGGGAAACGCGCCCCAGGATAGTGAAAGGGTTAAAGGCCGATGTAAGGCTGATCTCATTTAGCTAGGTAGATGCTGAATAGAACACAAGGTTAAACACAATTCTGTTATTTATTTTTTATTGCAAAACCAGTTTGTGAATGCATCGTCAATAAACAGTTTTTCGATAAAAAGTGTTCCTTTTACGATGATCACATTGCTCAGGTTGATCCTTATTAGATGTGAAATTTGCCTCGCAATTGTCTTTTATGTTTCTCATTCACAAATACAATGCACTCGATTTGAACTCTTTGTCAAAGCTTGGTTTGTAGACCATACAGGACCCAGGATTATTAAAGCCATTATTATAGTGGATGGAATCCACTATCTTGAAATCTCCTGGCTTCTTCTTCTTATTATAACCTTTTCTTTTTACCTTTTCAAGAATGAATGCGACTCTAACCGCTTAACGTACAGACTTGTTGAAATAACCGTTGTGAAGGTCTGGAGTGGGGCAAGAGAGTTATTTTTCAGATTTTTAAAAAAGTTTATACTTTTTGAGAAATAGGGGATTAAAAATGTTAAAAAGCTCATTTTCCCCCCTTAGACTTCAAAGGCTGTGATGTCATAATGGCCTAAAGGCAGCTGCACTTGTTAAGCTCCCAGAGAAGTTCCCGGGCTAATTAGAACACTGACACAGGCGTCACCTGTGAAATCAACTGTCTCAGCTTCTAATGCATACAATCTGGTGCTCCCTAAAACTACACATCCTGTTTAAGTGTTTCAACGTGTGTCAAAAATAAAAGTCACAGCCATATCTCATGCTTTATGATTATATCTCCAGAACGGTTTGACGATGTGCTTCAAATTTGGTACAAGTGTTTGTATGGACTCAAAGATGAAGTGAGTTGATGTTGGAGGTCAAAGGTCAAGTCAATGAACACTCTGAGTGCGATATCTCAAGAATGCCTTACATGCCTGAAATTTGGTATGAGTATTTGTATGGATTCAAAGATGAAGTGAATTGATGTTGAGGTCAAAAAAACACCTTGAGTGTTATATCTCAAGAACGCCTTTGACACACAAGGTCTTTTTTGGTAACAGGGTTTGTATGAACTCAAAGATTAAGTGATTTAATGTTTTTTTCCAGGAATTTTCCCACCAACTTTAGCAGCGTTCCATCCACTATTGTAATTCCTCTGGCATTACATTCTAGTTACAAATGTATTTTAACTAACAAATTCAGCGCAATTGCTGGTGGTGGTGGTTGGGCTACTGTGGGGCAGTCTATGCTCCAGTGCAATGACAGGGACACTGTAGGAAACGCCATTCTTTGGATGAGACATTAACCCAAGGTTCTGACCACGTCAAGACGTTATAAAAGATCCTATGGCATTCCATCGGAAAGAATATGGGTCCTGGCTACATTGAAAACCTGACTCATTCCATCCTGGCCACCTACTCCTAGTCTATTGGCTGATAGAGTCCCTGATTGATTTTTGTAACATTTGTAACAACAACGCCCACAGATCTAAGAATAAAATGGAAAGCACTCAGCAGCCAGCACTAAAATCACATTTTATTATCACCTGTTAGAAGGAAAGCTAGTCAAACAGATAATTTCAGTGAGACCAGATCAACTCCAGGTGAGAGGCTCATTATCGTGGACACATGGCATGCCGACCCCCATCCACAGGAAGGTTGACCCCTGTTATGTAGGTTGCGGCATCTGATGCCAGGAAAGCAATGGCATGAGCGACTTCATCTGCCTCCCCTGGTCGTCCAAGGGCATGGGTCACCTTACACTTCTCTAGGAACTGATAGTAAAGTTTAAGAAAATAAAAAATAAAAAACATCTCAAAATCTCAATACTATACAGCTGTAACTCAATACTGTGTTGAATATCCTGAATAGAAAAGGTAGACTGTAACATAAACACATTACCAAAGAGTTTTACTGTCAGTGGTGTCGTAAAGGTGCTATGTGGTGTTCCGTAGACATTCAGTTGTCTTGAACTCCGCCAAAAAGTACTCTTCCCTTGACTAGCATTGTATTGTATAATATATCCCACAGGTGGTGCAAAGTTGATACCAGGTACCAGATACCAAAGAGAGCCAGGCCGATGCTAGCTGCTTACTTTAGTGGATATCTGGGCAACACGGGCCATAGGCATTTTTTTTTTTAAAGTATATTTTTTGGGCTTTTTATGCCTTTAATCAGATAGGACAGTGGAGATTGACAGGAAGCGAGTGGGAGAGAGAGTCGGGGTGGGATCCAGAAAGGACCACGGGGCGGGAATCGAAACCGGGTCGCCGGCGTACGGTGCAGGTGCCCCAGCCAGTCGCGCCACTGCTGGGGCCGCCATAGGCATTTTTAACATTATGTCAATACGGTTATTTGTTCAGGTTCTGTGGATATTTCAATGTCTTTATTATTTAAATATTTAAAACTAAACAAACTCCACATAGCACCTTTCATCAAAAGTCAATGTTGCCTCACAGTAGTTAATTAGTGCCAAAATAAACTGAATCGGGATTAGACATTTTCATCAACTTGACACTTACATATGAAAACAAACCAGGCTATTTGTAACCCACCACTGTAAAAAACTAAGGCCTAAGTCACAATACTGGCATAATATGCTGTTAAAATCAAGTCAGCCACTTTACAAGAAAAAGAGAGTCATTTACAATGTTTGTCTAAATCATAGAGCAAGTTCAGGGGTTTCATGAAACTATATACATGCTGTGGTCTTGAATTTTGTATTTTCAGTGTATTCTTCTGTAATTTTATTGTCTTGTTTTTACTTCCTGATTGCCATGTGTGTTGGTTTGCTTCCAGTTCCTATTTATCATGTCCTCCTCTGTTAACCCTAGTCATGTGCCTCTTGTTCCTTGTATCACTGTTCCCGCCTGTCACTTAATCTCGTGTTCACGCTGACTGCTCTGCCACTTTGGCTATGAACCGGAAACAAGGTTTAAATTCATTGTGTTGTTGGTTGAGGACTTTCTACCATGAGTGAGCAACAAGAACAACCAAGCCATATTAATAAAACATGGCTTAGGATACAACAGTATAGTATATATATAGTATATATACTTTTTTGATCCCGTGAGGGAAATTTGGTCTTTGCATTTAACCCAATCGGTGAATTAGTGAAACACAAACAGCACACAGTGAGGTAATCCCGGCGCAGTGAGCTGCCTGCTACAACGGCGGCGCTCGGGGAGCAGTGAGGGGTTAGGTGCCTTGCTCAAGGGCACTTCAGCTGCAGCCCACTGGTCGGGGCTCGAACCGGCAACCCTCCGGTTACAAGTCCAGAGTGCTAACCAATGGGCCACGGCTGCCCCCGTGCAACACAATTGGTGGCAATTAGGTGCCAAATTGCTGGCAGACACAAAAGTATGTTGTCAGTATAGATTGATAAATTATGCTAGTGTATGCCGTTCAAAATGGATCAAACTTTCTAAAAAGAAAGAATTTGCAGAGGCACTATGTGCTTTTAACCAGTTCTTGCCATGATAAATTAAAGGCTTTTTTATACTTTTTCAACCTGCAAATTCTTTCTTTTTGGATTCTCACTTCACCCGTCGCAGAAGAGCTCCTGAGCAAGGAATTATCTGAAGTCTCCTGAGTGCCCTAAGCCCTTTTGTATCTTCTTGGATCAAACTTTCTTTTCCTGTCTGCCAAGATACCTTCAAACTACCCCGTAATTGTTGTTTTGAAGGAAGCTTCGGTATCCTCTACACTGCCTATTAATCATATCTGTCTGGCAATGCTGATTGTACTGAAATGTCATTTGTTTTTTTGCTCTTTCCTCTATTCCTGAAGAGGCTTTGATTTTGCCAGGCTGCAACTGTAAATAAGCTGTTCTTAATATTTTAGCCTGGTTAAACAAAGGTCATTGACCATTACTACAACAGATATTTCATTTTCAGTTCCACACCAGTACCTTTGCATATTCTTCTTCATTCAAACCAGCTCGTTTGTGAACTTCAGTTATGATCACTCCTGGGCTGCAGAAAACATTAAGTTTCTTAAATAAATATAGTTGTTACATTTATTTTCACAAATTACAGAACATGTTTAACATTTCAGATGTTCACACAGACAAAAAAAAATATGTACATACCAGACCGAATTGACCCGCACTTGCTTTTCAGCCAGTTCTACATAAAAAAAAACACCCCGTATAAAAAATGGCACTACTCATACAGCATGTATTTACATACATGTTTATGTTTATGTCATTTAGAACTTAAAGAAATTGATACAGTCTTACCAAGTGCTATGCAGCGAGTGAATTGGTCAATGGCCGATTTGGACATACAGTAGGCAAGGACACCAGGAAACTATGACACAAGCAATAAGAGTAGATCGACATGAGAAATCAACATGAGAATTCTATGTTATACAAACACAATATCACCTATACAAAGACAGACCTATCCTGTTTGCCTGAAATAACACTTACAGGTAAAATAACATGGGTAAAATAAGGACAATAAAGTCGCCAGCTTTCTCAGCTATGACCGCGGCCAGAGAGCAATATACATATGTGCACACCCACCGATCGCTGGCCATTGACACTTGAGACATTCACAATAGAGCCTTGTGTCTTTATTAAATGAGGCACACACAGGTGGGTCAGGTGATACACAGACCTGCAACAGAAACAAATAATTAAGGACTCACCGCCGTCTCCACCATCATAATGACTCTTCTTCTACCAGAAAACAAAAGTATGAAGTGGGAACCACTAAGTCGATGCGGAATGACCCTGTAATATTAAACGTTTACTCACCTGACATTGACATTCATGACCTTATCATACTGGGCTAAATCAGTTGTTTCAATACTGCCCATGGCCAGGATTCCTGCACTATTAACAAGGACATCAAGGCTGCCAAAATGGGCAAGAGTCTGGTCCACAGTTTTGCTCACTGTCTCCTCATCGGTCAGATCACCAGGCACAAGCAAGGGCTAAAAGAGACAAAAACAATTCAACTGAAAGTATATTGTCTAGTGTTTAAGCAGTTAACTATCCAGGCAAACATTGGTGAGGACTATACTTTTCAGCCTTTGGCATCAGATTTATTTGGCCACTTGAATAAAATATGACTTGTAGGCCTGACCTCACATATGAATGCTATCACAAACACACAGTACCCCATAGGTGAAGTCCTTTATTATTATTTATTATGTAGTGTTGTACAAACACACAGTACCCCATAGGTGAAGTCCTTTATTATCAAGCCTGTGTTGTTCCAATATTAGAACTGCCACTATGTAGCCTTGTATAACAGAGTTTACAGAAAGTTAGAGATTCATGTGGGAACTCCATGCCATAAGCAGGGAGAGGTGTGAACCACATCAAGGGTGGGGGCAATTAACTCGCCACATCAAAGATGAGGCAGAGGTGAAATCCATACAAGCTATTTCAAGGCCACGAAGGGATGTTTTTCATGATAAAATCATGATTATGTACAACCCCAAAACAGAAAAAGTTGGGACGTTGTGTAAAATGTGAATAAAAACAGAATGTAATAATCTGCAACTTTCTTAAACTTCAGGACAAAAACATATCAAATGTTCATTTGACAAATTTGATACCATGTTCATTTCGAATTTGATACCAGCAACGTGTTTCAAAAAAAGTTGGGACGGGGCTAACAAAATGCTGGAAAAGTTGTGTAATGATAAAGAAAACAAAAGGAAGAATATTTCACAACTAATTAAGGTAACTGGCAACACGATTGGGTATGAAAAAGAGCATCCCAGAGAGGCAGGGTCCCTTAGAAGTAAAGATGTAGGGGTATTCATCACTCTGTGTAAACCTGTGTGCACAAATAAGTATAAGTATATATACTTTTTTAATCCCGTGAGGGAAATTTGGTCTCTGCATTTAACCCAATCGGTGAATTAGTGAAACACAAACAGCACACAGTGAACACACAGTGAGGTGAAGCACACACTAATCCCGGCGCAGTGAGCTGCCTGCTTCAACGGGGCGCTTTGGGGAGCAGTGAGGGGTTAGGTGCCTTGCTCAGGGGCACTTCCAGCCCACTGGTGGCAACCAGTCCAGGTGCTAACCAGTGGGCCACGGCCACAAATGATGAAACAATGTAATTTTAATGTTTCTCAAGATGCAATTGTGAAGTATTTGGGGAGTTCATCATCTACAGGACATAATATCATTAGAACATTCAGAGAATCCAGACAAATCTTTGCAAACAAGGGAAAGAGATGTAAAACAAATTGGATGGTCGTGGTCATTTGAACCTCAGTTGGCACTGCATCAACACCAGACCTGTTTCCAGACCTGTCATTGTTGGGGCTCAGGAAAACCTCAATTCAAAAACTACAGCCAAAATTGTTACAGTCAAATCAGCCAACATTGTATTGAGACATGACACAGAAAATACCACCATCTTATCTGGGCCTAAAATGGACTGAGGTAACATGGAAAAAGGTCCTGTGTTTAGACCAATCAAAATTTGCCATTCTTTTTGAAAATCATGGACTCATCTTGGCTAAAGAGGAGAGGGCCTATCCAAGTATCCAACCTATCCAACTTGTTTTAGTGTTCAGTTCAAAACCCAACATCTATGATGGTGTGGAGGAGCATTAGTGCCTACAGCATGGGCATCTTGCACATTTGGCAAAGCACAATCAATTCAGAATGATGTACACAGGTTTTGAGCAACATATACTCCCATCCAGGCAATGTATTTTTGCAGGGAAGACCTTAAATATTTCAGGAAAACAATGCCAAAATAAATTCTGCACATATTTAAATAGTATTTCTCCATAGATGATGAGTCCAGGTGCTAAAATGGCCTGTCTGCAGTCCAGATTTGTCAAATTAGGTGCATTATGGAATGAAAAACATGACTTAGAATACCCCATACTGTTGAGGAACTGAAATCCTATATCGGGGAGTAATGGGATAACATTTCACTCTCAAAACCTCGCAACTCGTCTCCTCAGTTCCTAAACATTTACAGAATTTTGTTAATTGAAGAGTTTAGGCAGCACAGTGGTAAACATGCTGCTGGCATCAAATTCAAAATTAACATATATTTTCCATGAAATAGTCCATATTTTCATTTTCAACATTTGATATATTGTCTATGTCCTTTTTGCTGATAAACATTGGTTTACGAGACTTGCATATTATCACATTCTGTTTTTATTTGTATTTTACACAATGTCCCAACTTTTTCTGTTTTGGGGTTGTACAGTACCTTTCTGAGAAACTAAGATGTCTTTGGGATTAATAAATGGCTGTAATGGGTCATTAAGACCACTGTGACTAAATAATGAAGAAAAACAATTAATAATACCTGGATGGCACCACAGCTGGTGCACTGTTCAGCTATCTTTTTTAGATTTTCCACATCGCGGCCATTTAATGCGAGCCGAGCACCAAGTTTGGCAAACAATATGGCTGCTGCTGCTCCGATTCCTGAACTGGCACCAGTGATGAGGGTCACTTTGTCTTTCAGGGAATTGACCTAAGTGTAAACATTAAAGACAGAACATTGAAACACACAAAGAATTACACTCATAAGCTTCTTACAAAGCAAATGCTAACTAGCAAGCTAACAAATGTAATTACTCGGCAACTGTGTCATGTTTACGTGATACTAATCTAACAGATTTTCACAGTAGCATGGCCCAAACACAAGACTGCAATGCAGTATGAGCTAGAGATTGCCATTCGTCCTCAGTCTGTGCTTTACATTATCACACACAGATTTCAATGGCTGATCTCACCACATGATTTTAACTCGCATCAACTAAACAGTAGGCCTATGCAGGCGACAAAAGTAATCTGTGACATCATCATATCATCATCTGTCACATAAAATTGTTTGGTTACATCTGTTTATTCAGACTGAGCTAATTTAAAACCAGCCATTTCCCTGAAGGAAAAAAAGCCCCATTCACCCATAAGAGAGACTCAGGAATGTTAATTTTCAGCTATACAGGTGATATAACTTAGCCTAGAAATCTAGACGCACCCTAGCGGCAGCAAATTACATTTGCTTCCAGGGCTAGTCTAGCAACTCTCCGTTGGCTTGTGAGCTCGAAAAATTAAACTTCTATCAGGTCAATCAAATCGTGTATAGAGTCGTTAGGCGGGCTCAACATAATGATTGATGGCAGAGTTGCAACGGTTTGGCTTGAATTCCCTGCTACTTGAAAACAAAGAAGATGGATGTTGCTGTTGGCCAACAGTGTGACACGAGTTAAGCTTGTTTTAAGATGGCAAAAGTTTGAACTAGCCAACTAGCTCCGCTGGTGGGAAAACGCATGGGACTCAGCGCTGTCCTATTGCGTGCAGAGGGAATTTGAAAGACAACCGATTATCCCGCCCCTCGGACTGAGCACTGCGAACGGTGAGTGCCCAGACCCTACATTTTAATGTGGGTCTGGCTCGTCAGGCTAGATATAACCAATGGCAACACAAAATAATAAAGTAACATAGTGCAGGAATTTCTCTTTTTGTCAGTGTTCAACATAATGGGCTATAAGGCATGCTCCTACTTACAACAGGAACGTAACATTATGCAATATCAGGCATTCTACATTGCCAATGTCAGACTCCATTCTCCATATTGTCAGTGTAGCATCAAAATGAGTTTGCCATTAGGCTATTTTAAAGTAAAAGAATTACATTGTGTTGCCATAAAATAATTTAAACTTTTGAGGCTATAAGAATGTCATAAAAATTTAAATGCAGCTTAGGCTACTGCAATCAACATGTTGCTGTCCTAATAATCCTAATAACAAAGAAAATGACAATCAGACTGATAACAACCATATGATGGATTGTATAAAACTTGAAAACAATTTCTTCATATTCCATGACTTGGTCCAAACAATGTTCTAAATAATGTTCTGTGTGTTTTCATGACTGGGATAGTTGACTTCTCAGCCAGACACAATTCTCTGGCCATACACGCTTTATGTAATGCGCATGCGTGATAGTCCAATGGGTTTAATAGTTGACAGAACAGTGATGTAGGTAGGCTACCCCTGTACAGATTCGTGATAGTAGCCAAGTTGTAGGCTACATTCACTCATATAAGACGGTGAGTTATGTGGTCAAAACCATTTACAGTAACTAACGTTACAACCTCAAAAACAACAGGAAAGTTAAACAGGTCCTCCTCCGGTCTCCACCTCCACCATGGTGGTGGTCATTCATTGAAACCAAAGAGAAAAAAAGGCAAAAATGCTGCTTTCACGTTTCGAGGCGTGGAGAAAATTCGACACCCCCCTCTACGTTTCCATAAAGCATACACGAACAGCATAGTGACAAGATATTTCACAAACGGTTCATTATGTTCATTGTCAAACTGAAAGAGCTTAGGGGTATGTTAAGCTAGAAAACCACATGGCAACCTTGAAAGTTTCCTCCGATGCCATCACAATGACAGGTCCTAGCGTCTCTTCTGCGTTTCAGCGTGTTTCAGAGAAGTATCCCCTGATGGCAGTTTCAGTCACTAGCCCCGCAAGAGCAGCTAGTTTGGTCCTACGTGTCGTCACTGTCAGTGCAACATTAAAAGTTTACAATATGGCCGCCATTCGTCACTTTTCAAAATAAAAGCCACATTTATTCCAAAGAATTATGCTAATTTAGTTCAATAGACAGTTAAACCAACATTTAACAGTTCTTTTACCTTTGCATTTGGTAATATGCTTTTTTATTTAAAGTATTTTCAGTACAAAAATCAAGGAAGGAGCTCGCTCTTCAAAAACCGAGTTTCACATCGAAAAGTGATTTATTGGCTCACCAGACTATACAGGTAGACTAAAAGTGCAGGTGCAAGTGCAAACGTTTCGGGTGACCCCATCCCTTGGGGGGGGGGGGGGGGGGGGTTCTTTCCGTCATCTATTTCCTGAATTTTTGGTCAACGATACCCGGGACACCGAAACACCGGGGCACATGAAATTTGGTGGGTATGTAGCCCCCCTAGACTTTTACAGAAAAAAATTGTTTGGTCCCTGGGGGCCACTCCCCCCTCGCACTGGGCCCCCTGAAACCCAAAAAATTCAGTTTTTCCTAAATAACTACCTGAACCGTGGCACCGAGGATGAAGACATTTTTATGGTATGTTGGTCTCAAGGGCCCACATCAACCTAGCCCATAATCACTCATTTGTGATTTGCACCCCCCCCCGTAAAAAATGAAAATGCAATATCATTCTGCTTTAATCGCCCCTCTCTTCAGTTAAGATGTTTAGAACAGCACCAAATTTTATGTGTATGATTAACCTGACATTTTCTGGGGGTATGCCAAGTTTCATAGAATTTCATCCATGGGGTGGTCTAAAAAAATGAAGTTATGTGTACATTTAGTGACTGTACACTCATTGGCCTGAAGATGGTCACATACATACATACACACATACACACGCACACACACACAGGCACGCACATACTATCGGTATCGGCAATTAGAACGGCCGATACATAATTACAAATTCAGTAGGATTAAAGGAAATATTCATCATCATTTGGGAGCATTTCCAGTTTTGGCGTTACATAGTCGTTTGTCCACCAGATGGCGCATCGTTGCAGTGAGACGTAATTTTGTTGGAAGTTAATCTAAAGTGGGTTGGAAAGACGCTTCAGGACAACACTGTAGTTTACAGCAGAGAACGTCTAATAAGGATAGGATGATTTTCACATGAAATGTAAGTCCCATTTCTTCTTGAAGCTGAAATAAATCTGAGAATGTTTATCGGACATGCTTGGTTTTAACTGCAGGTACGTTAATCTCATACAAGTTGTATACTTACGAGGTAAAATAATGTTAGGCCTACCGTTAGCATTGGTTGAGTGATAGAGGCCAATTTGATTATTGACCAGTGTATTTGTAGAAAATCATAAATGCGGTTACCAAGCAAATTGATATCAGCGCTGTAATTGTATCTTTCGACAGTCATTTTCTTTTCTGACAATATACAGGAGCTAAGTGAGTTAGTCACAACGCGTTCGCTAATGTGATGGTTTTCTAATGGAAAATATAGGCCTAGCCTACCTGAAAGATAACCTGTCTATGAAGCACCCTAAACAGGCTGGGACATTTCTGCTTGCTAAATAGGTTTTTCTCCTGTTGATTCGCTCACAGTCCTTGGTGGCCCTGTCAGTGATTTGTAAAATGTTGCATTACAGTAAGACCACAAAAAGTCTCAAAAAGCATCTGAGCTAACGTTCATTCCCAAACAATCCTCTATTTTCAAAGGTGTTTCAAGTAACGCATGGCTCAAAGTAAAGTAACTAGGGCTGAGACAACGTAATTGACTAGACTACATAAATTCGTCAAAGTGAGTCATTTGTGTCAACTCATCACAATGTAGATTTATTAACGCACCAGTGATGATCTAGGCTACATCTCCATTTAAACCAAATATTTTAGAGCGCACTTTGAGAGATGTATCCAGGTTTGACGTGCTTGTTTAGGGTGTGACTGTGAAAGGTGAATCAATGTGCTTTGATTCCAGCTTGGTAGTTGTAGTCTATGCGATTAAAAAGCATGTGTGTGTGGGAAGTATCCAAACAATGATAACCAGTGTTGGGCAAGTTACTTTAAAATCGTAATGTATTATGTATTACTTATTACTGTCATTTCAAAGTAATTTGTTACATTATAATATTACTGCCTCTGAATTGTAAGGCATGACATTACTATTGCATTAATTTTAAGTTACTTTCACCAAAATATCTAGAAATATGGATTTGGCATTCTAAATGCAGTTTATTACGCTCAATGCAGCTCATTGCTCTTCCAATGTAGAGAGATGTGGTATAGCATAATGACTGAGCTAGGCTTAAGGCTAACAGTAGAATGCAATAAGAGCAGTGCTCATGATGCAATACAAGGAACAATCATAGTCAGAATTTTGTTAAAAACCGACAAAAGGTCAAAGTCTGGTAAATTGTGTTAGAAATACTGTAACTTTAAGGCCTAGGCCTTCTCATTAAAATCAACAGAGAGCCTAAATCAAAGCTTACATAAAGAAATGTCAAGATGGTGGCCTGCTGGCCATTTCGGTGCCCTAATTGAGTGGCTTTGAGTGAGTGACATTTAAATGATAACTCAAACACCTAAAGTAAAATAAAAAGGCTTATAATTTAAGACCATTACTGTGTGTTTTAAACATTAATTTCTGAAGAAATGCTGTTTTACTTTGTATGGTCACTTTAAGAGCATTGATCTTTACATTCTCATAATGCCCCTTTGCCAGCTCTTGTTCACAAGCCTTGTTTGTTTGAGTTACACTGAGAGCACAATATTAACAATAATATGCACAATGTTAAGTTGTTATAAGAGAACGTAAGTTGTTATAAGCAGCCTTAACTTACTTTGGAAATAATACGTACATAATACATGTTGCTTCACATTTATGTTTGCAATAAAAAGTGAATTATGAGCCTGGTAGACACCTAGCTATCTGAATGGAATGCGTTTCAGTCGACTCGGCATATCATGTGCTTCATGTAAATGCTTGGAAAACGAATTATTGAAGACCCACCAATTCCATTTTACTAAGGCAAAGTAGTAGACTAGTCTATATATTCTTGTCCATGTTCCAGATCACATTGATTGCAGCCTATGTTAAAGATCCCTCTCACCAATCTGAATTTAAAAATGGTCAGTAGTGGGATCCGGATAACCTAACCCAAAAAGTATCAAACTTGAATGTAACCTGGTGTTAGTGTATTTTGACATTGTAAAGCTACTTTTCATTGGCTATATTTGGGTGCCCCCTCTGTCCTTTGGTGCCCTATGCAAAGTGCATGATATATTGTGATCTTGGCGTGGTGGGGGGCGGTGGCACTGCCAGGCTACACAATCTTTTTTTGCATTTCTATCCCTTTATTCTCTTTAATTCAAGTCCACGGCACAAAGCTGACATGCACTAGTTTTAACAAGAATCAAAAAAAAAGATTATACTTTTGTTTCATTAAATTACTTGTGCTATTTAAGCGAGGCATAGAGATCTTTCTTTGCACACAAAGACTTAACTATTATGTTCTTCATATCCGTGTCTGACAAACTGAAAATAATGAGCGTAGGCGTAGGCCATCCCGCAAATGTAGAGTCCGACCTTGAGACTGCTGCAGCCACAGTCTTCAATCTGCAGTCTTCAACCAGTAACAGGAGATAACTTTCTACTATTTGCATAGATTTTCCTCCTCTGTTCTTGCGGTGTTGTTTACAAATATGTATCAAAACAAAACACCACTCGGGTTAAAATGCATTGTAACGCGCGTTACTGAAGTTTGTACCGAGTAAAATATGTATAAAATTTTTGTAATGCCTTACATTACCGCGTTACTGCAAACAGCAATATATTACAGTAATTGCATTACTTTTGTAACGCATTACTCCCAACACTGATGATAACACTTTCATTATGGCTGCTTTAGCCACAGACCCTCAGCTACTGTACAGTGGGTCCCATTTGATTCACGCAGATGGGTGAAATGTATTACAATTTTTCGCCAAGAGGTGGCAGCCCGCTTGATAGCCTACTGTAAGCCAGGTGTTTTCAACCAATGGTCCGCGGCCATCAGTATTTTTCCCACGAACAATAACAAACGTAGCTCGACTTGGCCCGTTAAAATGTGAACAGTCTAGCGACGCATTTCATGAAGGCCCTTTTGGACATGTCAGTTTTGTACCACTATTTAGATGTAAAACTGCATTTCGTTTTAGACTATTGGTAGGCTATTTAATTTGTGCATTGACAATAAAGTTGAATATGAACTAAAGATGACTACAATCGTGCATATGTAGAAGAAGAAACATTCACAAATCCATGGCATGACCTCTCTTCTTGATAGCTGTTGAAAACTGCATAGAAATGACAGGGATTGTTTTGTTTGTTAATAAATAAATAAATATAAAATAAATAAATAAATAAATGTAAAACCTTCTGCTTTCCCCAAATACAATGTAGCCTACAGGTGTACATGACCTTTAATCAGTCCAGTTGCAATGGATGAACTGTGATGAACTGCCCTACTTGTGATTGTTTAGAGATGTTAAAGGTTTTATAACAATGCTACAAATTTTTTTGGCTAGTGCTACAAATCTATTGACCTTCGCAGCGCCAGCAGGCTACTCGCTGTGCGGCCCGCACAAACACACACAGGCATGCCAAACTAGCATACACAAAAGTTTCAAGAGTTTGGGTGGAGTAGAAGATGGATACAAATTGATTAGTGTGATTTATGTTCGCGGAACGGATGTACAGGAGCGGTGGTCATATTTTGTACCGCTATGCGGTACATTTAGTTCTTTAAGGTATGGAAGAGATTACTTTGTCAACCTCTAACAAAATATTTCCCATGCACAGCTCCCACATCTTGAAGAATTGTTAGGAGTTACACCTTTTTAACCATTTTGAAGTAAATACTGATTTATTGCAATGACAACAATGGGCTCTTTGCACGAAAGGCTCTCAATGCGGCCACTTTGTTTCCAGTGGAACCAGGAGTATTTGAACCTGCAGCTGGACCCAGTTGGGTGTTGCAACTAGTAAACTGGCACATTACGATAAAAAAGGATTTATGCGAGTTGAAATTGTTATTATTGGGCAAACAATATATTCAGTGTCGGAGTGAAGATGTTAGGAGCAGAATATAACAGAAGATGCCGTTACAACACAACGCTCCACCGGAAGTTAAGCAGCCACTTTGAGAGCCTTTCGTGCAAAGAGCTCAAGAATGACATGGTGGGGTAAAAATCCGAGGGTGGGCTTGTTACTCTCGGTGTATCCTGTCTGCACAGATGTCTGTACCTATGAGAATAACAACAGGGAAGGGAGGAAAACATTTTGTAGGTTTTGGGTATAACAACATGAAAACATTATAAAACTGTTGGTTGGAACAGACTAGGCCTACTGCAATACAACAAAGAGTACATTGTGTAAACTGAATTTTATGTTTAATAGTGATGGAATTGCATAACCAGAGGTTTTGGGTAGCTGTTTATATATTTATATTGTTTTTACTACTACTATATTTGTATTATATGCATATATTTATAAACCACGTTACAAATACGAGAAAATTAATGTGTAGTTCTCAGACCCCATCTCAATGAGATGAGGTTTGGCGTTAGCCAGGCTAGCATCAGTGGCAGTCCTGCCAGGGAAATTGACCAGCTGGGGACATGGAGCACTCCCTCCCAGCCAGCACACTCTACTGGTGTTGTTGGTGCCAAACCGGGTTGCCATTCCTTAAGATGGCTCTATCAAAGCTGCAGCATGTTCCATGCCCCATTCCCACCTCAAGAAACTTTGGAACATGCAGGTGGCCTTCACAATCTTCTCAGCCACCCCTGGAAGGTGTGTTGCCTGGGTGAACCCAGACAAACCTGTTAACAACCTGTTTCATCTGGTTACCCCAGGCTAGAAGTGCACATGTATCCTGAATTACTTACTGACTCCATAGATGCTCATCCTTATTCTGGCTTGGGCAATAGCCCTCGGGAGAAACTCAGCATCCTGCGATAAATTCTCCATTGTGCTGTAAGTATACCAAACATACACTTCACCATCCTCCAATGGGAAAGACAAAATGTAGAAATTCTCCTCTCTCCAGTTTTGTGGCCAGGGTAAAGGCAGAGGTTGTTACAGCGCAGAGGGAGTACCTCATCTGCATGAAACCTTTACGGCCCAGGCTCGTGTGGATCGAAAACAAGGGCAACAACACCAAGTTGAATTATAACAAATTTATTTGTTTCACAAAAGTATGTCTAGAGGGATGAAAGCTCAACTGGTTGAGAGTGTAATGGAATGCCGAAAATCGGAGTTAGAGTAGAGAATGTTTGTTGTGCAGTGAAAGGGAATGTATGCAAGAGTGAATGTGTGCGTGCATGAATGTATGTCGTGAGCATGAACCTATGTGTGTGTCTGGGTAGAGAGAGGTAGAGTGAAGTTGGTCCGGTTTTAACCCTTAAAGGAGTACTGTCACACCGGTGTGACGGGAATGTTGAGAAATTAACGTTCTAAAGAATATCTGGGTTCATTGAATTCAACATAGAACTTTAGAACCTTCAGTTGTTGCGGAACTTAGAACGTTCAAAAACCTACACCTTTAAGGGGAAGCCAGTCTCTGCACAGGTGGGGCTTAATTGCCAATCAAGCACTCTGCCGTCTCCAGCCAGCCAAGGCTCTGCGGTAGCAGACTGCCAGAGACATAGAGGGTCGTAACAGAACACATTAGGCATGGCTGCAAGATGCCGCAGGGAGGGGAGAGTCTTCAGGTATCCTTGTAGTCATTGATCCAATCAACAACCACAAAGAGAATGATTGACAATGTCCCTCTTGTAGTATAGGAACACGCTGGATAAAGAATGATTGACAATGTCCATGCTTCCCATCCTTCCCATCTAATGCTTCCCATCCATTGCTCCAAGGCAGTTAGGGATAGCCCAAATGGCACAGCACAGAAGCACAAAGTGAGTTTTGCATATATGGCCTCTTTAAAAGAGACACAATGGCAGAGTTGTCAGCAAACTTTACAACATGTCGATCTGGATGTTACATAACTGTTAAAGTAATTCCACAGTTTATTACCGTAGTACTGTAAATGTTTTTATTATAAGAAAGTATTACAGTAATGAAACAGTTTTCATTTATTCACAGTAAATTCCATGGTAATGTTCTGACATTACAGTTCTTTTCATGGTGACCTTCCTGGCTACAGGACTTGAAACTGACTGGACCCCATCAAGCCCTTAAATATAGAAATGATTTTGGCCAAGATTCATAGGGACTTTACAGTGCCTATAAAAGTATTCATCCCCCTTGGATATTACCCCTTTTAATGCTTTAATAAATGAAATCTTTGTCCATTTTATTTTTACAATAATTTACAAAAATCCCCTTTATAATGTCAAAGTGAATGCACATTTCTACAAAATAATTTTAATTAATACAAAAATATATAATGCAAAATAAGTGATTGCATAAATATTCACCCCCCTTCAAGTGACTGACCTAAATCAACAGTGGTCCAGCCACTAATAGTCTCACAATTAGTGAAATGGGGTGCAGTGAATGTGTATAGTATAGTAATATAAAGACACCTGCACCTGGAAGGTCCAGTCACTGGTCAATCAGTATTCCTGGCTATAATTCCATCATGAAGACAAAAGAACACTTCAAACAGCTCAAAGAAAATGTTATTGAAAAGCATGTGAAGGGATGGATAGAACAAATGTTCAAGTTACTGAACATCCCCTCAAGTTCAGTGAAATCCATCATTAAGGAATATAAAGAATATGACAAATGTGCAGCCCTGAGCAGCCCGTCACCACAAACTGAGTCACTGTTCAATAAGAATAATGGTGGGGGAGGCCACCAAGGCACCTATGATAACTGTGAAGAAGTTAAGCATAAGTAAGTATAAGTATAAGTAAATATACCAGTGTTTCCCACAGAATTGGATTGAATTTGTGGCGGTAGCTGACTTGGACAACGAGGGGGTCCTTTTTGGGGGTCCAAAAATAATTCAGTGGAAATGCATGGATTTCAGTTGCTGCTACTGGAAGAAACTGGAATCCATGCATTTCCACTGAATTATTTTTGGAATCTGATCCCTTATCATACTTGTTCATTCTTACTCGTCGCTCGACTTATCGTGACTAAATTCAAGATGGCTGCAAACGCTAAACTTCGTGAAGATACTGTCTGTATAAATCGTCTTGTAAGTAAACTACCACTGCTTTTTCAAAGTTCTTAATGTCTCGTTTTAAATGTCAGGGCCCTCGGAAGTCTACCAATGAAGTGTGGAAATACATTGAGCCTCGTAAATGGTGTAAAACAGTGATTTATTTGCATGGCTAGCCCGATGCGAAGCACCACCATTGAAAAAAGCTGTTGGTAGCATCGGCTAACTAGCGCCAGATTTTGGAGTGCAGGGGACAAGCCGAGATGGGCTATGAGACATACGTTCACACTCGGTATCATGTTTCAACACACTTTAGGTCAATATCACACCGGAATTCTCCTTTAATAGTAATTTAGCCAGACGTCTTCTATGCAATGCTTCTATGTGGCAACAACAATCCTTCAACAATCGTGAATATTTTGTTAAATGCACATGCAGAGGAGGGGCAGCTGGCTACGAGAGAGAGTGGGGCGGGGCAAGGAAAGGCTGCGTGCGTAAAAAGCGCAGCTCAATGGCAATGCAAGGATTTGATCTTATATTTAATTTAATTTCAATTAAATTAAATTAAATTAAATTAAACATAGAATATTAATTTGTGGCGGCCGATTTTTATTTTGTGGCGCCCCACCACAGATTAGTCAATGTATGGGAAACACTGTATACTCTTTTGATCCCGTGAGGGAAATTTGGTCTCTGCATTTAACCCAATCCGTTAATTAGTGAAACACACACAGCACACAGTGAACACACAGTGAGGTGAAGCACACACTAATCCCGGCGCAGTGAGCTGCCTGCTACAACAGCGGCGCTCGGGGAGCAGTGAGGGGTTAGGTGCCTTGCTCAAGGGCACTTCAGCCGTGGCCCACTGGTCAGGGCTCGAATCAGCAACCTTCCGGTTACAAGTCCAGAGTGCTAACCAGTAGGCCACGGCTGCCCCAAACATTAAAGGCTTCAGATAAGAGAAGATAATACTTTAATGTCCTTCAGCAGCTGAGATGACTATGCATACAGCGACCAGTTCTTCGCCAGTCAAAGCTCTATGGGTGAATGGCAAAGCTCTTATTAAATCTTAAAAGTTCATGTGGGAGACTCCAAGGTCAAATGGAAGAAGGTTCATTGGTCTGATGAAACCAAAATTGAGCTTTTTGCACATTAGACTAGATGCTATTGTTGGCACAAAACAATTGCATCTATTGTTAACTATTGTTGCACCAAATCACCAAAAACGCCCCATCCCTAATTTGAAGCAAGGAGGTGGTAGCATCATGCTGTAGGGAAACTTCTCGACAGCAGGCCCTGGAAGACTTGTAACGGTAAAAGTAAAATGAATTCAACAAAATATGGAAATCCTGGAAGACAATCTGATTCAGTCTGCAAGAGAGAAGTATGACTTGGGAGAAGATTTACTCTCCAGCAAGACAATGAGCTGAAGCCAACGAAAACTACACAGCAATGGTTTAAAGACAACAAGAGTGGCAAATCAAATCCCAGACCTCAATCCTATAGAAAATCTGTGACTGGACTTAAAAAGGACTGTTCACACCGGATCCCCTTCCAACCTGGCAGAGCTTGAGCAGTTTTGCAAAGAAACTGCAATATCCAGATGTGCAAGCCTAATTGATATCTATCCACGCAGACTCCATACTGTGCCAAATCAGAGAATGCTTTTGTCACAGAGTTTATTGACTCCACACCAAAACACATGAACACCCCATGCCAGGCCAGACCCGGCCCTTATGCTCTTGTCCTAAACCTCTGCCACAGGCCGTGCTGGCAGCACACACCGGCCGACCCCGGCACCAAGCACTCCAGCAACCAGCACGCAGCTAAATTGACTCTCGCCAGATGAATTTCGTTCCGCTTAGCTCTGCCTAGCTTCACTCACATCCATCTGGGACCTCTTCCATTGAGAGTAATTTCTGCACCAGATTTTATGGTACAGCAAATCAGGACGCAGGGCGGGAGTTTCATAGATGTGACATAGCGTAGAAGCGACTGTGAGACTGTTATCAGCGTCACGGGTTGGCTTCGATGTGAGTGGTTGAAGTAGCACGTCAATAGATGACGGACAAGTGGCTTATTCAATCATATGCAAGCATTTTTTATTAGTTCCAGCCTTCTGAAGCAAAACTCCAATGGATTGGTCCCAGATGGATGAGTGGAGCTACTGTAGGCGGAACGAAATTCATCTGGCGAGAGTCAGGTTAGCACACAGCCACAACTGCCAAGACAACGCATCAACACAACCAACATTGCAAGCCATCAAAGACCAACATTCATGAACGCATTGCACAGCATTATGGGAGTTCACAGTCCTGAACCAGCTAGGCTCGGTTCATTACAATACTTTAATTGTGGCCAAAGTTGCTCTACTCAATGCTGACGGGAGTGAATGTTTATGCAATCGCTTATTTTGCATTATTCATTTTTAATTAATTAACATTAGTTTGTAGAAATCTGCTTTCACTTCGACATTAAGGAGGGGATTTTTGTAAATTATTGCAAAAAAGTAGCCTGGAAATTCCAGACCCTGGTAATCTAGAAAGATTAAGGGTCTGGCCACGAATAATGTAATGGCCCAACTCGAGGGGCCATTACATTATGGATAAGACTATACGACCAACATTTACTGACTGATTCCGGACTTTGACGCAGCTGGATAACACTACGACTGTCATCTGTTTAACTTGCCTTTGGCCCGCCTATATCAGATACACCGATGTGATTGGCTCCCCCCGATACATGCAAAAGTAACCTGCATCATTACTCATTGCCAGAGTGTCTCATCAAAATCCCTCCCACGGCAATTTTCCATCCTGACGTCAAGGAAGAGGTACAGGAATTTCCATAATGACTTTCAAGTTCTTAACAACTTCATATCCCAGGTTGTCCTGCACGCACACACACACACACACACACACACATACATTGTGAAAAATGCTCACTAGTACCCTCTCACATGTTTTATGGCCTTTCCTGGACTTTTGGGTTGTTTAAGTGTTCTAGTTTTATTATATTACATATGTTGCCTACACAGCAGGCTTGTGTAAAATTCCAGAATTTAATTAAAACTGGCTCTTAAATTCCAATTCAATTCTTGAATTTCACTTGCATTTCAATTGAGGTAGCTATGTGGATACTGTTTTTTTAGAATTGATTTAGATTAAGTTTTATTTAGTATAATTTGTATTTTAGTATATTTAGTATATTATTTATCTTCTACAGTCCTTATTGCTTAGTTGTGTTTTTTATATTATATACTTTTAATTACTTTTTCTGCTGTTAGTGAATGTGTGTGTGTCTGTTGTCTGTATGGCCAACCTGGATCCCCCCATAGAGTCATTCCTCCCAGGCCTCCTCCTGGGATCAAGCCAGGAACATCTTCCATGACATCATCATATACTAAACTGAATAGCCTATGGAGGCTAAACTCCAAGTTAAAATAATGGAGTCTAAATCTTCATATTATGGTAGCCTAAATTAAAGACAATGATATTTGACAGGCTATTCTGTGAGTGCAGCGAATGTGTGTTGCCCAATACCTGATTTGATCAAAAATCTTAAATCCTTCTACTTTAATGGCTGGAGCCAACTTTTCATTTTAAAACCATCTGAAATTTAATTCAATATAGGCCAAATCATTTGATTTACAAATATTTTCACATTTACGTACAGTCAAAGTCATAGTCTAGAAAACATGGTCAGAAATGTAGCCTATATCTATTTAGTTTGTGGACTTGTATGGGTTAACAGGACTGATCATGTAATTCTAACTCCACCTTGTATTTATACTAGTATACAACCATTGCGTGCTTCCCTAGCCCTAGGTTGCTACATTGTAAAAAAAATACAACACGACTATCTCACAACACAAATTGCACCACCCTCTTCCCTCTCACTCGCCCGTAATGAACTTTCCTGGATATTTTCGAGGGCTGCAACTCACCGTCGGAAAGACAGTTAGATACTGACTTCAGCCGTTTTTGGCCCAGTCAAAGTGCTTTCTTTTACCTATTTGACACAATCGTCTCCGTTATTTCAATGCACTGAAATCGAGGATGATTGTTATTTTTTTATTTCAATTGTAGTCTTCTGGGTCAGCAACGAAGACAAAAAAAAATACTGCGTCTAGCCTACACTGGATTTGAGGCTAACAATGAAGGGTAACTAATAACTATTCATCTTTAATATGCCTGCTTAATCAGAAAAACGGGTGCAGTTAACTGTATTAATTTATAGCCTACATAATGGTCGTTTAATCTTATTCCTCTCCATCAGTATCGTGCATCGTGCAGACCTGCACATTACTCTTGCTGTTACACGGACAGACAATTCCAGCTGAAAAAGTGAAGACCGTCTTAAAAGGAAGCGGTAAGTCCTTTAACAGACCAATGTAATATAATGTTATGTGCACATGCAAACACACAACCGGTTGACTGGCATTCCGGCAAGTCTATCTTAAAACCAGAACAGTAAAACAAAGCGAGAGCAACAACCACTGTCACATTCTGGAGAACAATCTTCTTTTGTAACCTGTGTGTGACGAACAAGTCTGATCTTGTGCAGGGGACTACGAAAGGGTCATTCATAGGCTGTTTGTGTAGGCTGTTTGTGTTGGGAAAAATGATAGGTCTACTATGCTACTACTAAGCCTACTATGATAAAAAAAATATAGCCTAACAACAATAGCCTAGTTGTCATAATAATAATAATAATAGTAATGATAATGACAATGATGATAATAATAATGGTCATGATATAGGCTACAATGAAATTATTTAGCAGCACTGCAGTTAAAGTGCCGCTAAAGTGGTGGTTGAGTTATCAGCATTTCCATTCCGTTACATCACAACCACATTTCATTCAAATTTTGCCCTCTAGTGTTATCACAGCTAAACTGAGAGTGAAGCAGGAAGTCATGTTAGGACGTAATGCATACCATCCATGTGTTTGTGCTGCAGTGGACAGGCCATCTAAGGGCTTGGGTTACATTGATGGACTCAGATTGACAGACCACTTTAACAAGTGTTTTGAGAAAGTGTTGTTGTCTAACCTACATAAATGTGGTAGGCCTTTATCTTGTTGATATTGATATAGGCTACACGTAATAAATAGTCATCTTGTCTATAACCTATTCCAGAGAAATATGGCAGTATGGAATGTGTAATTCCAGTGAGAAAACTGTCAACAAATCTGTCTTGCACCATACAAAAGAGTACTTACAAACATGTATTCTAACTGTAACTTGAAAAAATTGACAGGAGTAACTACTGTACTGTAGTATCAAGTAACTATAGAATGTCTTTTTGAAATGAACAGTTTGCTACTGTTGTTATACAGCATGCAACAAACATGTAAACACAGTAAAATTGTGCCTATTTATTCATTTGGCTGAAACGTTTAATCAAAAGCAACTTACATATGTCAATAATTACAGGCCCAGTCAGAGGAACATGGGGTTAAATGCTTTTCTGGCTACTGCATAAGCCCAGCTCCTTAGCCAGCTACTATGCTACCGTGCCTAAAAACAGATTAGTTAAATCTGACCAAATTTAAGTGTGTCTTGTTAAATGGTCTTTTTGCTAAACAGTTTATTGAGTGCGTTCAAACCAATCCCGGGGTTGGTTGAAAAAGATGAGTCAAATTATATCTTACAAATTATTTGTTTGTAAATTGTAAATGACAGTATGGTAGCCTGCATGCCTGTCTGGTATCTCTGTTCATTTTCATCTCACTGTCTGAGATAGTGTGGCTCCTCTCAATACATTTATGTTTCCCTCAGCCACCAGGATGGCAGGCCATTCAGCATCGAGAGGGAATGACTTTAGTTATGATAGCGAAAGTGGCTGTGGTAAACGGCAGCAACGCCTGCAAACACAGAACAAATTGCCATTGGAACAATGTGTAGCAAAGGTAAAGACATTGTTTCCTGACAGACTATGCGGTTTATTATCAGTTTGTAAAGGTTAGGCAAAGTAGCAAGCAAAGTTAAGAATCCCTGATCAATGTACAGTAATTGGTTAGGCTGGACCAATGATTTCAAAATCGGGATTATGGATTGATCTTGAATTTCCCCTTGGGGATCAATAAAGTATCTATCTATCTATATATCTTTTATCTATCTGGATTATGTTGAATCTGCCATTTTGACACAAATGCTTTGTGAGGGCCAACACTTAACCATCACGCCACATTCTGATTTCTAGAAGTCAGTCAATTAGTTATCATGTTCCCTTTATCAGAAGAGGGAAATATTACGCCTTTACTTCTGTTTGAGTAAAGAAGCAGGAGCAAACACCCAAGGTCAATAAACCCTTGGTCAATAAAATCCACCATTACATAATTAGGTAGCCTACTGTAAGTGTAGTAGTGTTTTCTTAGCAAAAGGATGTCTTTTAAAGGATGTCTTATGAGTCCTTATGGGAACTCTTTTACATCCTTGCTTGATGTCTTGGCATATTAAAAAAAAAAAGTCAATGAAGGAAAAAAAGATATAGGAGGACATTATTTTTAGACTATTCAACTATGGCCAAACTCTGAACTCTACGAACTATGTGCAAACTGGAAATTGAAGTGCTGTCAAAACAGTGCCAAACATTCCACCCAATGGGAAACCTTTTAGCAGCATGGGAAAAAAAGACGTCCTCCTTCCCAACTCCCAAGTAACACCAGTAACAAGAAAATTGCAGCTTTTTAAAGGTTTACTAATATTTTAACTTTAAAGTTACCTACCAAAGTCGAAAAATATAAGTGTCCACAACACAACATGTCACCTAACTAAATCTGTATTCACAGGAGTGAATAGAAGAGACAGAAATGCTACCTACCCTTATCAAACCTGGGCTGTTTTTATCACTTTTAAAATCTGCTTGCACATTCCACACAGAACATAATGTTGACTTGCAGGCTGGTTGGGAGTGGGGGAGAGAATAGCCCATTGGAGCTGGGGGATGTCAATCAAGCAATCAATCAATCAGACAAGCTCACTGCACAGGCACTGCAATCACACAAAGGCACCACAACAAGATCATGTCAGTGTTTAGTGTTTCAATTTATGACGCCAGTTCTGTTGTGTGTGTGTGTGTGTGTGTGTGTGTGTGTGTGAGAGAGAGAGAGAGAGAGAGAAAGAGAGAGAGAGAGACAGAAATCTAATCTATATTTCAGGACCTCATTTAACAATGCATATTTCAGTGTTTGATTAGCATTATACATATGTTTTTTTCCAGTTAATCCTTGTTGCTACTATCCATGTCAGCATATGGGAATCTGCCTAAGATATGGGATGGACAGTTATGAATGTGACTGCACCCGCACTGGTTACTATGGAGAGAACTGCACCATTCGTGAGTAAAACAAAATTATGTACTGTATGTGTAAAATAAAATTGAAATGCCACCAATTACAAAATAATGCAATTCAGTTAAAGCAACACCAAAGAGTTTTTGTACCTTACAATAATGTTTCCAAAATCGTTTCAGTGGTTCATCAACTTGTAACAGGGTGAACGGCACTTCTGCATTTGCCTTGCAGCCCTCTATCGGCTATAACCGCACTATGTAAGTTTGCCAGATCGGGTAGCGGATCTGTAGTTCAATAGAATGAGACATAAGAAACTACAAATTTGACTTGCGTTTGATGTTACAATAAATCGTACTTTCATAAATCACGCAACATATTCTACCTTGTCTGTGGACATTATTATTTGCAAAGCCGGTGCTGGATAAACAAATAGCGTTCTTTGGTGTTGCTTTAAGAGATGAATGCAAACAGACAGTAAATTATGTTTATGAAACATAATGTTAAGAGATCACTTGTTGTACCATGCGATGTTGTACCAAGCAAATCTTCTAAGCAAACACTGCTTGCCTTGCTTGCCCTGAAGACATGCTACTGGTGTTCAAGTGAGATCACTGGCCAAGATATTGCAGGGTTCATTCACAGGGAGGAGTAAGATATAGATAGATATATACTTTATTATCCCCTTAGGGAAATTTGTCTTGGACTTCTCAGAAATTCTGACCCAATACAGACACACAGACATAGACATAAAAGGCTAATAACAGACAGTATAATTAAATAAGTGATTGAATAAATAGATTAAAAAATATATAATAAAAAAAAAACTCTTGCTGAACCTGATGGCACTTATTTGCGGTGTTTGTTAAGGAGTGTTATTGATATGGGGATAAAGGAGTTTCTGATTCTATTCAGTCTACAGTGGGGGACTCTGAAACGCCTGCCTGATGGCAGCAACTCATGCATGCAGGACATGAGAGGGATCAGAAAGAATTCTGTCTGCTTGCTTTAACACACATTGATCGAAAATAAACTGAGGGTTGTTATACTGTTTCAGACCAATGACTTTCATGGCTGTGTGGACTAGATAGTTTAGCTTTGATTTTAATGCAACAGAAAGGTTCCCAAACCAAGTGGTTATGCCATATCTAATAATACTTTCCAAAACTGCCTGATAGAACAATATCATAATTTTTTGGTCAACTCCATACAAACGCAACCGCCGCAGGAAGTGGACTCTTTGATGCAGGAACATAACAAGTCAACGTGAGTGTTCCATGTTAGGGAGCTATCTATATAAACACCAAGATATTTGTATGATTGTACCTGTTTGATTGGTTGCTGGTGTATAGTTACTGGGTTGTGATTGCCGACTGACTTTGGGTCAAAAATGATTTCGTCAGTCTTTTTAACATTTAGAATAAGGTGGTTGGAATCACACCAATCAACAAACTGCCTTACTTCTGAATGATAGATGTCCAGGTCATCATTCTGTTGAAGTAAACATAGAATTGTTGAGTCGTCTGAGTATTTAAAGATATAGTTCCCAGGGTGCTTAGATGAACACTCATTAGTGTACAGAGTAAAAAGGACTGGTGAACTCACACATCCTTGTGGTGCCCCAGTACTAATAACTTTAATTTGGGATAGACTGGAGTTTACCCTGACCTGCTGTGTCCTGCTAGTCAGGAAAGAATGAAACCACCGGATAAGTGATGGATTAACGTCCAACACTTTCAATTTCTGGATTAATAGTTAGGGCTGGAGAGTATTGAAAGCGGAACTGAAATCAATAAAAAGTAATCGGGCATAGGATGACTTGTCTTCAAGGTGTTTTAAAACAAGATGCATGATGGAGGAAGTAGCATCGTCAGTACATCGCCTGCGTTTGTAAGCGAATTGAAGTGGATCTAATTTACCATATACGTCTATTTTATGTATGCTAACTATGTACTTCTCAAAGCATTTCATCACAACTGATGTTAATGCTATGGGCCTAAAGTCATTGTTTTCAGTGGGATTTGCCTTCTTGGGCACTGGGATAATTATGGAGCGTTTCCACAGGGCAGGGACTGTGTGTGTCTATTGACTGTTGGAAAACAGGACACCAAGCTGCAGTTAGCTCCTGTGCAAATGTTTTTAACAAAAATGGTGAGATCCCATCTGGCCCTGCAGCCTTTTTTAACGGAATGCGCCGAAATAGGCGTTCGATGTGTTGTGGATCAATCCACAATCTATGTGTCACACTATCAATGGGAGGTAGGGAGCCCAGCTCCTTGTTACACTTCTCAGAGAAGTCCTGTGTCTCAAATCTTAAATAAAAATGATTTAAATCATTGGCCACTTTGGAGTCATCAAGTGATATAAAGTGATTTTTAGAAGGGTTCATGTTTGCAATAGCCTTCATAGAATCCCAGACTCTCTTAGTGTCTGAAGTATTAAAATTGAGTTCTAAAAGTTCTTTCTGTTTACTCCTAGCCACATGCAGTTGCTGGTTAAGTTCTTTCTGTGCTAGTCTAAGTGCAGCCTTATCATGAGTTTTAAAAGCAATTTTCTTTCTGTTGATACAGTCTTTAATTTGCCAAGTAATGTAAGGTTTGTTATTCGGGTATATGACAACATCCTTTTTGGTGACAACATTTTCGGTACAGAAATTAATATAATCTGTTATTGCCTCTGTTGCAGACTCAAGGTCCTGGCTGTGAAATATGCTCCAGTCTGTACTGAGAAAACAGCCTTTTAGAGTCTCAATACTGTCGTTAGACCACACAGACACTCGTTTTGTCTTTGGCTTGGAGCTTTTTAAAACAGTTTTGTAAGAAGACAGTAATGGGAGGCTTCAGAGTGGCAGTGTAGGCATTTTTCACATTACCATAGCATTTATCTAGTATGCTCTTATCGCGTGTAGCACATTTCACATATTGTTCATAGCCCGGTAATAGTGGTTCCAATTTACAGTGATTAAAATCACCCAGAATAAAGACCGGCGCACCTGGTGTACGTTGCAGCTGATCGTGGATACAGTCAGCTGTAAGACGCGTAGCCCTCGCTGCGTTCGCGCTGGGAGGGATGTAGGTCGCACATAGGATAATATTCCCGAACTCCCTCGGTAAGTACCAGGGCCTCAAGGATAGGCAGAGGAGTTCAGTGTCAGGAGTACATACCGAGTAAAGCCGGATCTCTGTCATGTGTTGCTCAGGAGAGGTGATGTTTTGAGAGAGACTTTAATGCTGTGTGCTTTATACCTACCTCACTTTCTCTTTTCTCAGAGAGCCGTTGTGTGATGGAAGATGAAATGGGATGCATGATATATTTTCCCTGTGTGTAGCAGTTGGTTGGGGCAATAATGTACCTGATATTTTCCATCAGCATGATTTAATTTCTGGGTGAGGTACTCAGCTCACCAGAAGAAGAAATACATGAGCTCCCCTAAAAGCTTAATTTCAGAAATGTAGGGAAAATCATTTTCTCTATATATTTATATGCAGTACTTTTTCACTAACAGCTATTTTGATAATCCCAATCATTTGTGTTTCGACACACAACAGTTTCCATCACTGCTGGGTCCACCTATGACAGTGCACTCAAGTAATGATATTCTTTTTTTCAAAGTGAATGCCATCACTGAATACATAAGTCAAAGCTTCAGCATTTGAGTGGCCAAGCTATGTAAGCAGTTTTTGTTAACGTGTCTGCGCTAAATCATGAAATAACACACAGAAACATTTTTACGCAGAACAAATGTGTGAGCTTCTGAATGTTTTACAGTGTACTGGGCATTTGTGTGCTGTGTTTAGAGTTGGAAAGGTTGTCTATGTATAGTCAGTATGCTTCTGAAGGTGTTAGGGGCCGTTCACACCAGGAACGATAACTATAAACATAACTATAATGATGAAAGCAATCCACACTGACCAATGATAAGGAAAGTCTTTCCTCATGTTGATAAGTAAGTAAGTATAAGTATATATACTCTTTTGATCCCGTGAGGGAAATTTGGTCTCTGCATTTATCCCAATCCGTGAACTGCACACTGCACACAGTGAACACACAGTGAGGTGAAGCACACACTAATCCCGGCGCAGTGAGCTGCCTGCAACAACAGCGGTGCTCGGGAAGCAGTGAGGGGTTAGGTGCCTTGCTCAAGGGCACTTAATTGGCACATATGATGAATGTGATGGCTAAAATTTAATGGAATCTGATTGGCTGTCAGCTTTTTATAGCGTTTTTAGAATGTTTAACTGTCACTCTGATAACAAAACCATTGATCACACTAAAAACAGTATCTTTCGGACATCACAAATATTTTGTTTTGTTTTTGTTGTTGTTTTTTTTGTTGTTTGTTTTTTCAGCGGAATTTTGGACCAGAGTTCGGCAGCACCTAAAACCAAGTCCTAACGCTATTCACTACATCCTCACCCACTTCCACTGGCTTTGGAATATCATTAACAGCACTAGATTGCGGGACTGGCTTATGCGGATTGTCTTGACAGGTCAGTATGCTACAAAAGAAAGTTATGTAATGGATGGGATGGGGGATCACAGGCCACAGAGATGGTGTTGCTTCACCACCAGTAAAAGTGAGGAATAAGCTGTTATAAGTGGACACTATAAGTGGTTTGATAGTTTGACACTTTCTTGCTGTCATGCTTTTTTGTAAAAAAAAAAAAAGATAATAGTAATAAAGAAATGGTATAATGCAGTCTACAGCATGGTCTCATCATGATCTATGCTGTAGACTACAATGAGTGAGTGAGAGACAAGGCGTACCATACGGTGCCATTGGAATGCTTAATAGACTAAATATTTACAGAAAGTAAATATGCACAGTCTGGTTGAGATGAATATGACCACCCTGCCTCTATCATGATCTCTTAGTCAGTTTATGACTTTTTTCTTTTCTATCTCATAAACAGGAGGAAAAGAAATCTGTTTGTTACCACAATGCCTGTTTCAGTTCCTTCTTGTTTCTACTTATTCTTGGGGCACTTTCTCTAGTGTGCTTACTTATGCGTGTGTTGGTTTTGACCTTATATCCTGGAGATGTTGATTCAGTTAAAGCCCTTTGGTGCAGTCCTGAACTTTAAAAAAACAACAACAATGTTTTATGACTTTCTTCCATGTCATTGTGTATAGAAACCCGGCTCAGTAGCTAGGAGGTGCTTTAGGAATGTCAGTTGAGTTAGAGGAGAGGCTGAGAGGAGTCAGAGATAGAAGATGGCATCCTGCCAAAATAACTTTTAATATACAATGGACTTTTTTTCTGAGGTTCCTGTGATTTAGCAGTTTTCATAAAAATTTCTCCTTGATACCCTGACTTCCTAAACTTTCTTTTGTAATAGGTATTCCACAGTGTAGGCCTTGATATCTTACATTACATGCTGAATTAGCAAACATATCACAATTAGCAATCCAATTCTCGAAGGAGACAGAAGGTTGCTCTAAACTATTATATTTTATATCTCATTCTCTTAAATCAAGTGGAATTCCACTGACCAATTGTAAGAAAAACAAAACATTAAGTGTTCAAACAAGCTCTAGAAGGTACTAGATAACTCTGTGTCGCAGTACTTAAGTTACCTTGGTTCATGCTTAGATTTGAGCAGATTTGTATGCATCAAGGCAACAAAGATTATGAATGGATTTTACATTTTGACATTTTTTCCTATTAACCCTTACCACCCAGCAAGGTCCGATCTTATCCCAAGTCCTCCAACATACAACTCTAAGTATGGATACTTGAACTGGGAATCATACTACAACACCACCTATTACACTCGTATCCTGCCACCTGTGCCAGAAGACTGCCCAACTCCTATGGGTACTAAAGGTAAGGCACAATGTCATCAAATATGTGCAAAACTGATATTTTAGTCACATATTGTCACATAGTTTTTATTTATGCCTTGTGGTCTTTTGTTTTTAAAGCAGACATAGAATGTAAAGCTGTTTTTAATAAGGCTTTGTTGAATAAGGATAGTTGGGTGCATGGCCATAAAGCTCTTGTGAACTTGAAAGACTATTGTTTCTTCCTTAATATGCAAATCTTGGGCTTTGAAATGACCACTCGAAAATGGACCAATCTGAACAAACACTGTTTGTTGTGGAGTTTGTTGTGAGTGGTCATTGGCTGCGAGGAAGCCAATCAGCTCAAAGCTTGCTAAATTATTATGGGTGCCAGATAAAAATGAAGGGTGCTAGATATCTGCTAAAATACAGCATTTTATTCCACAGTCTAATGGGCTTATAAAATAGCATCTGAGCATTTTTTGGACAGACCAATATTAACATTAGAGATCAAGATATAATTCGGAATTTTTGCCCAGATCCGATTTGTCGATTTGGCTGTTCAAATTACCTTTTAAAATGTGGCCTATATCAGATTCCAGTGTGAACTGTTTGTGGTTCCGAACTGAACCGCATGCCCAAAAGAACAATAACAATGACGTCAGCTAACTCCCGCTGGCGCATAATTGTGAGAAATGTCGGTGTAGATCAGTGGTCCCCAAACTTTTTCTTCCGAGGGCCAGCTCACTATGCCTGGCTCTAAGAGAGGGCCAGAGATTCGGAGTATATAAGTAAACATAAATAGCTTAGTGCTGTGAACAACAGCAGTCTACCTTAGTTGAATATTCCATTACATTTAATCATAGGCTACTGCAATTTAATACCATTATTAGCTGTGTTTATATTGCCATCATGCCATATCAGTGTAAAATGTAGCTCAAATGAAATAATACTAATAAAAAGACTTTAACAGTCCCAAAAGTGTATTTTATCCAAAATGTGTGAACTCTGAACTCTGTGTATTTGCATACACAGCTCAAGTTGTGAACAAACAATATCCTACAAATAATTTGAAGTTCCCGAACTATGAGAGTTTTATGAAGTGCAGGCAAAAACATCTGAAATGACCACTTTCACTCACCTGATGGAATTATCCCAGAAAGTCCCAGAAATATGACTTGACTTAGTTAGTTATTAAAAATTAATTGATACACTTCTAGAATACTTTGAGCACTAATGCAGTCAGCCTCTTGCATTGTTTGCAGGTAGGCCTACGTTTCATTCCGTTTTCGATGGCAAACGCAAAACAGCGCCAAAACAACCACCAGTGGACAAAAAGAGTATTACATGTGTACTGTTAAGACTCGCCATAGAGAATGAATGGGGGAAATTACGGAAGTTATAGTTTGACGATGTCGTACTCCCATGCGGGCCAGATGCTACAGTATATACCGCGGACATGTTTTAGGGGGCCACCCAAAATGAGGTTTGGGGACCACTGGTGTAGATTGACGTAAAAGTCGCATCAAATCCGCTTTTCTTGTTCACTCTGCAGCCACAAAAAAAAAAATCAGACCTGGGTCTGATTCAGGACCACATATGGATTTGAAAAAATCAGATCTGGGCAAGATTTGAGTGTTCACACTACTTCTGAAGAAGTATGACCTGGTCACTTGATCCTCAAAAAAGATTTGGGCCACTTTTGCCTGCAGTCTGAACGTAGCCTAATGTGATGTATGTATGAGTGATCTGTTTGCATCTGTTCTTTTGCCTGATTTCCGTTTCCCTTCCTCTCTATCTGTGCCTCTACTGGGCTGACGCTAAGCAGATGGGTCCCCCCTCTTAGCTGGGTTCTGATCAAGGGTTTTTTCATGTTAAAAGGAGTTTTTCCTGGTCACAGCTGCATTGTGCTTTCTCCAAGAGGATTCAGGCCTTGGACAGCTCTTTGAGACTATTGTATTGTACAATTTGAAAAAATGTTTTCTTCTGTCATGTACAGTCTTTCAGGTGAGCAGCACAGCAAATAAATAAATAAATAAATAAATAAATAAAGAAGGTTTCCTAATTGTTTTCACCTTTCTGTAGGTAAAACAGAACTTCCAGACCCAAAGTTGTTGGTGCAGAAGTTTATGCTTCGGGACCATTTTAAACCTGACCCTCAGGGGAGCAATCTCATGTTCGCCTTCTTTGCCCAACATTTCACTCATCAATTCTTCAAAACCCACAACAGAATGGGATTAGCATTCACTAAAGCCTTAGGTCATGGGGTAAGTACACATTATACCATACCACCATACTGGATTCCAGAATTTTAGTTTATGAGTTGAGTTTATGAAGACAATGAAAGAAATTAATGTGTTGAATGTTGGTTGGCTTGAGCTTAAACCAGTGGATATAGGTGAACTACAGTAGGCCATCATCTGAACTTAAATCATCATAATATTTTTTAGAGTATAGAGAATTTGTGACACATTTCCTGTTTATGTTTATGTGACAAGACGTGTCAATTAATTTTATTGCCATTTGAACATATTGCAGGTTATCACAATTTCCTCCTTGATTCAATGACAGCAACATCCTTACATCCTCTATAACAAATTATACACATAAATATGATGAACCTTCTAGGGGTAGTATATCACAATTGAACATGTGTCAACATGCACAAAATTCAAAATAGCTAATTACCTGTTGGCCGTGGCTAATGCAGTGGGGAGCAATGCAATGCCTATGTGTGTGTGTGTGTGTGTGTGTGTGTGTAGGTGAAACTACACCAGACACCAGGTGTTGTGTAGACCCCAGGTCATACCCAGGGCCAGGTCTCTGTTTCTGAGTAGAACACTGAGTGTGCTTTATCAAAACCTACTTAAAAACCATACTATTACAGAAGCTTATGATTTGTGTAAAATTATATTACATGTGACTTCTACTCTAGGTGGATGCAGGACACATATATGGGGATAATCTTCCCCGGCAGCTGAATCTTAGGCTTCACAAAGATGGAAAGCTGAAATACCAAGTGAGTAGTCCTGCTAAATGAAAACACAGTGTCCTGTCTACATTTTTTCCCACGCTTTGTACATGAGAGTTGTGACCTAGTTTAAGGTAGGGACACTTCTGGAGCAAAGACTGTTATTACCTGTCTGTTTATAGGATATCTTTTTTGTTGAGAGCCACCCCCTCATCTTGGCCCTTTAATGTCATCTTCCATCTACCAAATGTTAACAATATTTAGTTTTAATTTAATGGGATTTTAATGGACTTCATCGAGAATATGAACATTATAAAGAGACAGTACTGTGTAAAAGCCTTGTTTGCCATTAGATTGGTTGTTAACCAAATATTTATTAACATTGTTAACCAAATATTTATTTCTCTGTCTTTTTATTATAATCATAGATAGACACATGAGTTATGTAGATAGGTGTGCCAAAGTTGTTTTTTTACACTATTGTACATATTGACAATAAGAAGATAAGAAACAGGCCAAATTTGAGAATATGTATACAGTGTTCAACAGCACATTCTATGGATACACTCAGTATTCTGCAGTTGATATTCTGCACTATATGTCTAGATTAGAATGGCTCAAAATACAGACATGTGGTGTGCTTTGCAAAAATGTTGTACAGTTGCAGATGTTTCTATTTGAAATTTCTGAACCATTCCGCAATCTGCCTATGCTACCACTTGCCCAACACTCCTTGACTCCTATTGCAGCTATATTTCTGATATTTTCCTCAACAATTAGCTCATGGTACATGTAGGACAAAGAAGAAAAGGCCGCACTTTTCATACAAACGTGTTTATTGCACAGAAGCTTTTCGGCTTAGAGCCTTTCTCAGTGTGTTCGAGCACACTGAGGAAGGCGCTAAGCCAAAAGCGTTTGTGCAATAAACACGTTTGTGTCCATAAACACGTTTGTATGCAATGTGCGGCCTTTTCCTCTTTGGTATTACTTATACGTTTGGCCAAGCACTCTCAAAAATAAATAAGAAACTGAGTGAAGCCTGCTCCTACAACACATGTAGGACAAAATCATATGGTACAGGATAATCAAATTGTGATAGATGATGTGAAAATAATCAGACAGAATCTGTACATGCAACAACCATAGCTCCATGGAATGTTAAGGTACTTGTAACCAGAGAGGGCTGAAGCAGAATAATCAAGGATCTTTGTCGTAACTGATCAACATCTTGGACAATGAGTGTCACCCACTCCACAGCACTATTGTTAAGCAGAAGAGCCTGATCAGCTGGAGACTTCGCTCACTGCCTTGCACAACTGACAGACTGAGAAAGTCATTTGTCCCCAGGGCCATTGAACTGTTCAATGCCTCACTTAAGGGAAGAGGAGAGATAGACTTCTCTGCATAGTCTGTCTGCCTCTTCACCCCCTCCATGTTTGGTACTGTCTGTCCACTAGCCACTTGTACCACTGTCTTTATGCCTCACTGTTTGCGTGCTATATTAGCACTTTAGCACATATGCTTAACCCCCCCCTCCATGCCACAGCCGAACTGTGGCCACACTTATACATTTTCTTAAATAGTTAAATATATAGACTTTACTTTACTTTATTTCTGCATTGTTGCACTGTTGACTTACTCATTTGCACTATCACCATGACCACTATCACCATGACACTCATTCATTAATTCACACAGAGCACCTTAGAGCACCTTACCATACCTTACTATGCACAGAGAATCACATGCTCAGTCCCTGCCTCAGTCATTGCAAGCGCCTCTGATTTATTAATCACCACTATGTGGATACTGTTTTTAGAATTGATTTAGATTAAGTGTTAGTATAATTTGTATTTTTGTCATTTGTATTTTAGTATATTTTTATATATTGTATTAAGTGTTAGTATAATTTGTATTTTAGTATATTTAGCATATTCTTTATCTTCTACTGTCCTTACTGCTTAGTTGTGTTTTTATATTATATACTTTAATTACTCTTTCTGCTGTTAAAGAAAGAATGTGTTTGTGTTGTATGAATGCTGCTGCTGAGACCTTGAATTTTCCCTGGGGATCAATAAAGTATCTATCTATCTATCTATCTATCTAACATTACTTAAATGCACTTAATGCTTAAATGCAAACAGCACCTAAATAGCACATAACTCATGTGTGAGGATATCTGCTCTGAAAACAATCATTTGCAACACAACAAAACCAATCAAATGTTTCCTTTTGGATTTCAAAGTTTGTCATCCACTTCCTATTGCTTAAGGTTCCATTACCTCACATGTTCTTGCATGGATACACACATTCCTTCACACATAGCCATAAGCATGGCTGTATACATTCAAGCTAAGAAAATGGCCCTTCTGTGATGGTTGACAGGATTTGATAAATTGTTGGCAAAACAAATGTTTGGATGATGATGATGATGATTTGGATGGGTTTTTAAGCGTGTGTATACAGGATTCTTTTAAAAGTGGAATTGGGGTGAATATGTCAGACCAAAAAGGCAAAAAACAATTCTAAAGGTCAAGTCCTTTGTATTTGTTTACATCACATTTCATTTAAGATTGCATAACAGTACAACACTGTCAAAGTATCATTTTGCATCTTTTGTAATCTAACTCTTATTGTTTAAAGCATGGCCTTATTGTTATTTATTTTCATGCTCTGAAAAGCTGCTGAATGGTGAGATGTACCCGCCAACTGAAGCAATGGCAAAGGTTAACATGAGCTACCCTCCAACTGTGGCCCCTGAGAACAGACTGGCAATTGGGCAGGAGGTTTTTGGGCTGCTGCCCGGCCTCAGCTTGTATGCCACGCTATGGCTGCGTGAACACAACCGTATCTGTGACATCCTGCTTGAAGAACACCCCACCTGGGATGATGAACAACTCTTCCAGACTGCCCGACTCATTGTTATTGGTAACTATGGACTTTAATCCTATAACACAAATGGTGTCACTATTAAGTGTATTTTCAATTAAAACATTATAGTGTCTCCTAAGATTTAGTTTGTATAAGTATGTTTTTGACGTTTTAGATTTTATCCGTCAGCTTTATCATTGCCCTTAAAGAAATTTCAGGCTTCTTGCGCAAGAACAACAGTTGCCGCAAATTTTTCACATGCAAATTAGGTTTCAGGCAAACAGTTGCGGTTAACTTAAGTAAGTAAGTATACAGTAAGTATACTAAGTATATACTCTTTTGATCCTGTGAGGGAAATTTGGTCTCTGCATTTATCCCAATCTGTGAATTAGTGAAACACACACAGTGAACACACAGTCAGGTGAAGCACACACTAACCCGGAGCAGTGAGGGCTCAAGGGCACTTCAGCTGTGGATGTGGGCATGGGAGAGCAGTGCTCAACCACTTCCCCCGGCCACATTTTTCCTACTGGGTTGGGGAATCGAACCGGCAACCCTTCGGTTACAAACCTGAAGCCCTAACCAGTAGGCCAAGGCTGCCCCATTTTGGCAATGTTTCAGCAAATTTGTAGCAATGTCACCAGAGGTTCACTGGAAGTTTGCCATTATTGGCTAAGTGTGATGTCAAATCACTGGTGAACACATTTGCCACTAGTGGCAAACATCTCATTGTTGCCAGAACTTTGGAAGTTCCCCTGTAGCGGCCAAGATTGGCAAACCTCAAATCACCCACAAGTTTGCTGCAAATCTGCCACAAACATTTAGTTTTTGTAAGGGTGAGGCTTTGTGCTGCTATGAGTCCAAAAAGCAAAATACTTTTGTACACCTCTTACAGACAGGTGCGTCGGAGAAGACCAAAGGTCACCAACGCATAAAAGAGAGAACTCCAGCACACTGTTCACTTTGTAAGCAATTATATTTGTTTTAGCAACGTTTCGGTCAAACGACCATCATCAGGCAATTATTTTCCTGAAAAAAAATAGCCTACTAATACACATTGCTGAAATAAATATAATTGCTTATGGAGTTAACAGTATGCGGGAGTTCTCACTTTGCTGTCATCTGCTGTGGGTAAAATGCCCATGTGGTCAGTATTATAAAATATAATTTACAAAAAAAACATGGAAAAAATATATATTTGAAAAGACAAAAATAAAAAAATGACTCAAACATTACTTAAGTGTCCATTAGTTTGTATACTACAAACAATTAAAAAAGGCCTTGGTAAAGGTCCAGAATGTTTTATCCAAGGCGTAGTTGGGAAGTGAAACTAAGTGATTATCTACGTAGAGGATGATGACGTAAACCGCTGTACCACCACAACCCATTTGCCATTAACAGATCCCCAGATATGAGGGACTGTTCTCCCCAACTAAAGAAAGCATCTAGACTTTGGAGAAAAGTTCACTCACAATTGGCAGCATCATCCATGCTGCAAAGAAAATAAAATCCCTTTTGTCTTCAGTCTGGAGTTTCAGTTTAATTTAAATATTACAGCAACACTCTTGCATCTGCATTTAAAGCAACACCAAAGCACTTTTCCTCTGTCGCATGCATGCTATTTGTTTATCCAGCACCAGCTTTGCAAATAACAATGTCCACAGACAAGGTAGAGTATGTTGCATGATTTTATGAAAGTATGATGTATTGCGACATCAGAAAAAGTCAAATTTGTAGTGTCTCATTCCATTGAACTACAGATCCGCTACCCGATCTGGCAAACTTGCATAGTGCGGTTATAGCTGATAGAGGATCGCAAAGCGAATCCTGAAGTGTCGTTCACCCTGTTACGAGTTTATGAACCACTGAAACGATTTTGGAAACATTATTTTAAGGTACAAAAAACTCTCTGGTGTTGCTTTAAGATGATACTACTAATAATTGTGTGTTGTTTTTAGGTGAGACAATCAGGATTGTGATTGAAGACTATGTCCAACATCTGAGTGGCTATCTACTTCAGCTGAAGTTTGACCCAGAACTACTATTTAGTTCCCAGTTCCAGTACCAGAACCGCATAGCTGTGGAATTCAACCACCTGTACCACTGGCATCCTCTCATGCCAGACAGCTTCCACATTGATGGTGATGAGATCCCTTACTCCCAGTTCATCTTCAATACATCCATTCTCATCCACTATGGGGTGGAGAAGCTTGTCGAGGCGTTCGCTCTCCAGCGGGCTGGACAGGTAGCTATTTGAAAAGTCTTTCTGGTCTATGTCTAGGTCATCTCAGTAATGAAAAGCAAAATGTGTACTTCTTATATGGCTTGCAGATACAATAAAAAAAAAGTGTAGCTGACGAAATCTGTACTATTACTTGGTACACTCATGATAACTTTAAATAGGACAGAAGATAGGAATGACATGTGATAGATGTCCACAAGCACGAATTCCACGAGACAAATTAGAACAAACTGTTCCGGTAAAAATATTCTTGCCATATTTAAATGCTGCAATATTTCCCTTAATAGCTATCTCTGGCAATTCATTTTTGGATGACTGTAGATAGCTATTTAGTCTAGCCTACGTCTTCGTAGATAGGCTAGGCTAGATTATTAGGCCACAGAATAAAACACAGCTGCTAACGATCATCCTCCACAACCATGAGGATCTAATGGTAAACGTTATTGTAAAACCAACTGTTAGGGCCTACACAAGTGGTCAGCATATCTCGGCCAATAATATTAATATAAGTATATATACTTTTTTGATCCCGTGAGGGAAATTTGGTCTCTGCATTTAACCCAATCGGTGAATTAGTGAAACACAAACAGCACACAGTGAACACACAGTGAGGTGAAGCACACACTAATCCCGGGCGCAGTGAGCTGCCTGCTTCAACGGGCGGGCGGGGAGCAGTGAGGGGTTAGGTGCCTTGCTCAAGGGCACTTCAGCCGCGGCCCACTGGTCGGGGCTCGAACCGGCAACCCTCCAGTTACAAGTCCAGAGTGCTAACCAGTGGGCCACGGCTGCCCCAAATGACAAATCCTCAAGCTCTAACGGGGATTCGAACACTCAACCTAAGAAACACCAGTACAAGGCATTATCCCACTGAGCCACTAACAATCATTTGATATTAAAATTTAAATTTTGATGCTATTTGTAACTATGTGTAGCCTATGCAACCCAACTGTTGTAGGCATGTTTGCCTACCACTCTGCAGTCCCTTGCCTACCATTCTGCCTACCACTCTAGTTGTAAACAAACTGTGATGTAACATTAGAACGGAGGTGTAAAACCTTACCAGCTGACTGCTACATTCCTGCATGGTTCTGACATAGTTTGGAGCTGTGTTTTGGGTCATTGACCACATTGTCGAGGAAACTGGCTTCAACCAAACACTGCCCACACAGTGTGGCATGGTGTTTCAAACTGGAGTGATGGCCCTTTCCTCCAGATTCCTTTGGTTCTGTATAAATTTCCCACACCATCAAAGCATTCCAACTTTCCCACCACACTGCCACACCTAGACATCACATTCTCTCCATCATGCTTGACAGATGGATCAACACTCCTTCAAGAGTTTGGTCTGCGTCTCTGAACACCTTTGATGTAACACTTTGTGTTCCAGTCTTTCTCCAATGACTGTCTGTGTTCTTTTGCCCATCTTTTTTTTATTGGTCAGTCTGAAATGTGGCTTTTTCTTTACAATTCCAGCATCCTGAAGTCACCTCTTTGTTGATATTGACAAACTGGTGTTTTGCAGGTACTATTTAACAATACTGCCAGTTGAGGACCAGTGAGGCGTCTCTTTCTCAAACTCCCTCCTCCTCAAACACCCTCCTCTCTCTATTCAGGTTAAAGTCAGTTTACACTCTTCTGTGAAAGTGGTAGTGCACAGTCTTGGTTGTCCCTCTGTGCCTTCATTTCTCAGCATAGATTGTCAAGTTTCAGAAGAAAGTTATTTGTTTCCAGCTATTTTTCCAGACTGTATTTAATTTAAAATTATGTTCCTGAGTCATTCTTTATAATGGGAATGGGTATTAAAAAAAAAAAAAAACACTCGCCTGAAAATGCTCTATTTTGAAAATGCTCTATTTACAGTAAAAAAAGTAATTAAGAAATTCCAATCAACTGGAACTGTGACAAATTTGTCTGGACAAGAACCCATGTTTATCTTGCCCCCACAGTGGGAAGGATGATTAGAGGTCAGAAATTCCAGAAGAACTACTGTTGAAGAGTTATAGAAACAACTAGCATCTTGTGGTCACCAAGTCTCCTAAAAAACTTGAGAAGTGACCTCCATGTTCATAGATTATTCGAAAGCCATTATTATTCAGTTACAAATGTAAAAGGCTGAGGCTTCTAAATGCTATTGGGACTCTGCCTACAATCACGTTCTGTGGTCAGATGGACTGAATATTGAGCTTTTTAGCAACAAACACTCATGGTGATTGGGTTTGTCATACATAGAAAGATGACTATACTTAAAAGAACCCCATGCCTACTGATAAGTATGGTGGAGGATCTGTGATGTTGTGGGGCTGTTGTTATTCCAAAGGTCCTGGGCACCTGAGCAAAGTCTGTGTCTCTGCCAAGACACTAAAAGTGGGTCATTGGATCATCAAGCAGCTCATTGAACCATGACAAATTTACAAAGCAACACAAAAATGGCTTACTGAGCACAAAATCAAGCTTCCGCCATTGTTGTCTTAGTCTTCTGATCTGAAATCTATAGAAAACCAGTGGGGTGAGCTATAGCACCTCCAGCCCTGCCTGAATAGCTTTGTCCCACCCTGTGGCCATGTGCTTCGGTATGTAAACAATACCAGGGTTGCTTTTGACAGGCCAGGGGCTGGACACACCCTCCATCTCGTCACAATGAAACATTGTTTTTCCTCAGAATTTTTCTTTCCGAAAAGGTTGGATTTTTCATTTTTTAGACCTCTTTTTACTCAACTTTACCAGAGGTGCCAATAAATGTGGAAGGCACTTACATCAGCCATTTCCTGCTATAATCGTAATTTACCTGTATGTCTTTTATTTTAATGTTAGAAACATCCTTGATTTTGAGGGAAAAGCTATAAATTACCCCAAACTTTGAACGGTTGTGTTTGTCACCTACATTTTGGCCTTGAAACTAGATAGATAGATAGATAGATAGATAGATAGATAGATAGATAGATAGATAGATAGATACTTTATTGATCCTCATGGGGAAATTCAAGGGTCTCAGTAGCATACAGACATCACACACAACATGCACTTACAGCAGAAATGGTAAACATAAGTATAAGTATAAACATATATCTAAACTCCACTGTACAATACAGACAGTACAAGATAAGAAAGATAAGAAAACTAACAAAACTAAATACTAAATACACTATATAAATTAAATTAAGAAAGTCCAATGTGCTTGAGGGTGATCAAGCATAAGACGCTTGTAGTGACAGGGCCGGGACTGGTAATGTGCTAAAGGGAGTGAGTGTCATGGTGAAGGTGCAAAAAGTAGTCCAACCATAGTCCTTTAGTTATGTGTGCATGGCAAGGTGCTCAAGAGAGTGAGTGTCATGGTGAAGGTGCAAAAAGTAGTCCAACATTAGTCCAACAGTGCAACAGTGCAAGAGTAAGGTCTAGAGACCAGCATAAATAATATGGACAAATAGGAGAGTAAAGTATAATGTAGACAAGGTAGAGTAAAAAACTATTTCAGTGCAAGAACAGGTTGAGGTAATAGGGTTATAGCCATTTATTCATTCAGTATTGTAGCAGAAGCCTGACCGCAGCCATTGATCATGTGTGCTAATATAGCATGAAAAACAGTGTAGCAGTAAAACAGTAGTGAAAAAACATTAGGCTGTGTACATTAGTAAAACAGTAGTAAAACAGTAGTAAAGCAGTAGTGGGCAGTCAGTACTCAAACATGGAGAGGGTGGAGAGGCAGACAGACTAAGCAGAGAAGTCTATCTCTCCTCTTCCCTTTAGTGAGGCATTGAACAGTTCAATGGCCCTAGGAACAAATGACTTCCTCAGCCTTTCAGTTGTGCATGGCAGTGAGCGAAGTCTCCAGCTGATCAAGCTCTTTTGCTTTTTGATAGTGCTGTAGAGTGGATGACATTCAGTGTTCAAGATGTTGATCAGTTTGTTTAGGGTCCTTTTGTCAGATATTGAAGTGACGCACTCCAGTTCAGCTCCCACTACAGAGCCACCCTTCCTTACCAGCCTGTCAAGCCCAGCATCCTTCTTCTTTGTGCTTCCTCCCCAGCATACCACTGCATAGAAGAGGGCGCTGGCCACAACAGACTGGTAGAACATCCTGAGGAGCTTGCTGCACGTATTGAAGGACCGCAGTCTCCTCAGGAAGTACAGCCTGCTCTGTCCTTTCTTGTAGAGTGCATCAGTGTTGGCTGACCAGTCCAGTTTATTGTCCAGGTGGAGACCCAGATACTTGTAGGTGCTTACCACCTCCACATTGACCTAGTGGGGACACATGACCCTGAGTTGTTTGTCTTTGGGAACCCTGCATGCCTACCACATGTGAATCTGTATGCCTGTCACAAGACTTAATGGCATAGGGCGGCCTTATGGAGTCCCCAGGCCACACCATGGGCCAAACGAGCAAGGTAGAACTGATTATTTTAATTTTTTTCACACCAACAGTACTTGGTAACCTTGAGAAACCAGAATTCCCCTTTAAGGCTCCTTCATGCTCCCTTTACATAAAAAAAACAAACAAATGTTTCAACCAATGTGACTGTCACAGCCCACATACTTCCATGCCTCCTTTGCATTGGCATGGATGTTTCTCAAAGTGTGGTCCGGGGACCACTGGTGGTCCGCAAGCTATCCCAAGTGGTCCGCGAGCAGACGTGGTAAAATATGATATAGATGAGTTGTTTGCAATATTGAACCAACTTGTATGTAAATCCAAACAGTTCTGCAACACTGTCTATGTAAGATGTGCAAGTTTAAATCATATGAATCCTCTGGCACAATAAGCAAAGTGCAAAGAGAAAAAGCAAGATGGTTCAGTGAGTAGGCCTATTGTGTAGGCTAATATACTGTTAAAGTAGGCCTATTGTGTAGGCTAATATACTGTTAAAGTAGGCCTATTGTGTAGGCTAATATACTGTTAAAGTATATTTTTTTTAGCTAGGTGGTCAGTGTGTTTCTTTTTTATTGGTTAAGTGGTCCTCCCTCTGAAAAAGTGAACTGAGAAACACTGATGTAAGCAATATATCCACTAGAGGGCATCTAAGAATCAAATATGGCAAAAGGGATGTAGGTCATAATGACAACCTGCATAATGATGGACAACAATCCTCCACATTTATTTCTATCCCTGGTGAACACTTTCATTAAAAACATACACCATAATTATTGGCACCTGTAGAAAATCTTGTAAATACAAGGTAACTATTTTTATTCAACTTCTTGAATTCAAGTGTCTATGAACTTGGCTGTCCATATTTACACTAACAACATATTTGCAGTTACAACAATAATTAAAGGGACACCAGGCAACGTTTTCGTGTTAATTACTCATCTTCGTAAGTCGGTATATGGTTAAATGACTCATTACAGGGTGAATGAAGACTCTCTCACCCGCCCCTACTGCCTGTAGGAAGAATATCCCGCTTGTAAGTTCAGTGTATCGTACCCACCGACCGAAGCAGGATCAGTTTACATCCTGCATCCACAGCACAGAGGCAGACTAACGAAACGCTAGCGATTGTTGCAAACGTGTGTATAATGGCAGAGCCGGCGAAGAAGCAGCGAAAACCCTTGACGGAAGATGCAAAGAAAAGGAAAAGAGCTTCAGACCGAGCGAGGGGGAGTTTCGTAGAGAAAAAGCATCAGGCTTGCCTGGTGTCCCTTTAAGATCTAATCAATTGAAACTGAGAGAATCGCTTGGAAAATGATCTACATTTTATCTTTCTTCCATGCACAGTGAGGAGGAAGTTAAGAGGGGAAAATATTGCTGTAAGGAAATTTTGTTCACCAAAAATTAAAAATGTAAACAATCCAAATTCAGTTACCTATACATGGATTTCTATGCAACGTCACTAAAACATGCGTGCGCAACTAAGAGGCAGAAAGCACCATAGAACATCATAGAGCAGTGCTGTCCATGAAAAGAATAAAATGAGTTTTTGTGCTGAAAACTGCACCAATTCGAAATCACGATGGTTAGAGAATGTTCAATATGTTCAATATCCCTAACGGAATGCATGTCTTCGCCAAAAATGACAAAATACGATGTTATATTAATAATGCAAATGAACGGCAAACTCTGAAATATAGTCTGAAATGAGATGTTATTGTCATTGAGACAACAGGGGTATACAAAAAATTCCGATTGTAGCTTACAGCAGCCGACTATTTAGGTTAAGTTTATAACATTGTGGACGGCCACCAAGCGTCTTCTGCCCCACGGCTGCGCGCGCATCTAGTTTTGTTGGTAAACGGGAAACCTGTGTATAGACCTCTGAAGTTCATCTAAAAAGGAACCAACGCTGCCATCTTGACCCATATAAGGAGATCCGGGTGTTGAATTGAAGCTAACTACCTTAGGCAAGTTACATTGTTACATTACAAGTTAGCTCTGGGGTAGCAAAAATTAAAGTGTGCCATCTTAACGTACCGAAGATCACAGTATCCACTCAAAGGCAGAGAACAAAAGTGTGTAGAGCAAAACGTCTGCATTTCCGATTTCTTTGTCCGCGCAAGAGTTTAACAGGTGCAATAATTCAGAATCCCCCATGTTATTTTCCCATAGGGAAAATCTCAAGATACCGGATCTCATTATATGGGCAAAGATGGTAGCATTTTTGTAGGCGAACTTCAGGTCTGTAGGAACTGACAAAAAGGTTGCATTCAAAATGTATTATTGACGTGTCAGAAGGTGCTGAGAGAAATATTGTGTGCAGGTGCACCTAAATGAAAACGTTAGGTACACCAGAGTAACTAGTGTACAACATTATTCTGTTGGCTTGTCGTTTGTCAAAGAACACACATGATTTTACCCAAGGCACAAGTGCAAAACATCACACTTTTTCGTTTTTTAAATTGTGTACTTACACTATTTAGGATGATCTTAATAACAAAAACCCTCATGAAGTGACTGTTCTTCTTTCAGATAGGTGGTGGTAAAAATATTCATCCTGTCATAATTGGTGTGACAGAAAGTGTTATTCGGGAATCGAGAGAACTCCGAGTGCAGCCTTTCAATCAGTACCGCAAACGCTTCAACCTGGAGCCATATACATCATTCTATGATTTAACTGGTAAGTACTAAATGTTTTTAACTTTTAAGATTTTTAACTCAGGGAAATAAAAAATCCCTGAATTGATTTGTGGTGAGTTGACAATATTTGTAAACTTTAGAACAAGCACAAACTGATGGAGGTAAGGAAAAACACCTTCCTTCTTTTAACAGAAAGAAACCTTGAGCTGAACCCAGCCCAGTGGGGGATCTGTCTGCTTGGGCCTGATCCAGGGTGACTCAAGTAAAGTCAGACAGTAAAGCCAGCTTATGAATGTAATAGTTCCACAACTTACTATGGATCCTAAGGCCTTCTCATAGGTGTAACTGGTGACATTTCGCTGTTGATTACATGTCATTTAGGACTAAGGATCTCATATAAAAGACAGAAAGCACTCAATGACAATTGAGCACAATATATTGGAAGAATAAAAAATAAATATTGAAGTAAGTGACTGGTAGTAGATAACTAGACAGTTATCAGTCAGTCGGTGTCACGAACACTGCTCCACCACACTACTGTATACTAACATACAGTGCCCAGGTCAAAAGGTCGAAACTATGAAATAACATACATGGAATGATGTATGAGCAAAAAAAAAAAAAAGTAACAAAGCTAAAAGTTTTTATTTAATGACAGCTTTTTACATTCTTTGAACATGTCTATTGTTTTTCCAACGCAGTTCAGATCAACTTCCGTATGACGCAGACCACATAAGTCATAAATAAAGCCGGCCCCTCATGCATATGTTCTGCCCCTTTACTATCACCTCTTGTTTATGTTTATCAATGTTTATGTTGCATACTTTTAAGGATGTGCACGGCCGATGTATCAAATGAATGCAGGATACGTTGACAGCCTTGATGTATATGCATTGTTAATAGCAATTATATCCCAGGCCAATGACTAGTTTTTACTCTGTACATGGCATGACAAAATAACCTTCTGTACTTCTCTTGACTTTCTGTGACATTTTATTTCCAGAAAATGAAGAGACTGCACGTGAGCTGGAAGAACTCTATGGGGACATAGACGCCCTTGAATTTTACCCTGGACTTTTGCTGGAGAAGCCTCGATCAGGTTCAATATTTGGTCAGAGTATGGTAGAGATGGGCGCTCCATTTTCCTTGAAAGGTCTGATGGGAAATCCAATATGTTCTCCTGATTATTGGAAACCCAGCACATTTGGTGGTATGACAGGTTTTAACCTTGTAAATTCTGCCTCACTTGAAAATCTGGTGTGTCTGAACAGTAAGTGGTGTCCATATGTAGCTTTCAGTGTTCCCTCTCAATCACACTCTGAAACTAAACAACAGCCATCTTCTTTGAAGCCTGAACTGTAGTCCCACTGGTAATACATACTGTGCATCACTGTAAAGATCATTTCTTTTCCAACACATAAAACACAATAGTTTTCACCCACAAATTCACAACCACAGAACAATATGTTTTTATTTTATTTTCTCCATCAGAACAGTTCAATAAATGCACTGCAAGGAATGTGATAATGATATACATGTTCATATTATTGAGGAGAATGATTTTAAAATACACATGTCAATATATAACTCAATAAACAATTACATACCTGTGTTTAGATGTCCTTCAGTAAATAAATAACTGCTCAAGATTTACTGGTTTAAAGGTGTACCATCACAGGGAAGCTACACCAGGTGAGTTCCATTCGCGTTGCGTCTGCTGCAACAATAAGCTTCCACTAGAATCAATGAAAGTAGCTACACAAGACGTGATAGCGGCACGTACGTTTGGAAAAAAATAGACCAATCCAGAGCCTTATAGATAGAGACCAGTCTTTTAAATGGATTTTACACGTCATGAACGGAACGCATCAGTTACACACCTAGTGTAGCTTCCCTATCACACTGGTGTGATAGGAATGTTGGGAAATGAACGTTCTAAAGAATATCTGGGTTCATTGAATTCAACATAGAATTTTAGAACCTTGAATTGTTGCGAAATGGAATCTTATGTTAGAATATTCAAAAATCTACACCTTTAATGTGCAAATAAGGTGTGTGGTTTTTAGCTTGGTTGGAATCGTTTGTTGGAGTTGGTTTGTTCTCTAGTTCTTCTGACTCTTTAAGACGAATGGTGAGCTGATCCACTCCCGGTTCCAGGTTCAGCCCTCTCTTTTGCAGAATAAATGCTGATGATTCTCAATATTACAGCATGGATTGGAGGGGTGAGCTCTGTCAACCTAAACGCCCTCAACAAGATTATAAAGATCAGCAATGAGATCATCAGGCGATAAGAGGAGCCACTCAATATCATCCATAAGAAACGGACAGTAAAGAACGCCTCAAGGATAGCAGAGAAACACCACCCAGAACCTCAATCCCAACTTCATAAATAGAATCATAAATAGATAGAATTATAAATCATCTGTCAACCAATTTCATAATAAAAAAAATTCTGTTTGTCATGAGTAACTGGGTTATAGAAAGGTAACCTGGTAAAACCAAACTCAGTCTGGACACTCACAATTGTGAAAGCTTTCCAATATTAGCATGCTGACGGGCATAGACTTTGCGTTAAATTTGAAATCATTGGTCCAGCCTAACCAAGGCTGAATAAATTCTGATTTAAAAGATTTTTCTGGGGGCAGTTTTCACTGTGAGAACTGTGTTCTTATAATCCTTTAAATCATGTTACCAATAATTTTGGAAGGCACTAAATGAAAACCCCTTGACAGTAATGATATCATATAGTCAAATTGTTTAATTTAATAGTTTCATTTAATGGCATTTCTTTCAGTATCAGTTTATACATTTGCTGTATACACATATATTTGGTGACAGTGATATTCATATATATATATATATATATATATGTGTGTGTGTGAAGTGCAAAACAAATGTACATCTTAGAAAATACAATAAAAAAGTTAAAACAAATTTACAACTTGTGAAATACTTAAGGCAAAAGAAATCAGCAGCATCACAGGTGTGAAGGTTAAGATTAAGGATTGATACAGTGCAGATATTCTGACAGCTCAGAGACTCCAATTTCTGAAATACACCTTGCTCAACATCATATGGACAGTAAATATGTAAGATAGTCTTGACAGCTGTTAACAATATTGTTCTCATTCTCAGTAGACACTGTAAACTGTTGTTACATTCAGTGGTTACATATATTTCCAGATAGATTTTGTATGTTTTTTTTTCAATTGGCCCAAGGGTTTACATGAAGGCCATTTTTGATATGATTGGGAGCCTGTAAACAGTGTGGGTACAGCTAATTTAAGGTCGCCCTTCTCTTTTATGTAAATTTCTTGATAAAACGAAGTTTCAGATAGGCAATACCCAAGAAAAGTATAGTCATTATTGTGAGGGCAACATGATTCTGCCAAAGTCCCCAAGTTGAATAATCAATGCCTTGATTGTTGAGAAAGTCTTCCCCTGTACATCTGTCACATAAAACAGATAAATCAATTAATTTATCTAAAACATAAAATTAAAATCAACAACAAACTAAATTACTTCAACATTTTGGTTAGTTGTACATGTTTTTGTGATACACTGGTTATAACTCTAACCAACGGTTAACTACATCACATAGGTCTACAGTCATTGTAACATATTTTGCTTAAATGGAATGATCCGGAGTAAAATCAACCTAGGGTCTATCTATGGATAATAACAAGTTTAAACTTTCATTTGGGAGCAAAAATACCATTTCGAAGTATTGTAAACTTTGTAAGTGTATGGAAAGGTTATAAAAAAAGAATGTTTATGAAGTCAGTGCATTACTTTGTCTTGAAGAAAAGTATGTAAAAGTCAGTAGGCTCACTTGACTTCATGCAGTGCTGCACAGACCTGGATGAACATGATGCATGTGTTCAATGTGAAGCATACATCACGCTCAGCCAAATCTGCGCAGCGCTACACAAAATTGAGTGAGCCTGAAGGCAATAAGTCCGATGTCACTGACCGGTGTAAGGCCTGACTCGCTGCAGCATTCTGGACAGCAACAGACACGCCCACTCCAGTCTTACACGGCCTCCCCAGAGTTTTGACACCTGTGACTGATATCCAATTAGTAGACTTGCCCTATAAAAGGACTTTGTATCGGTTGCCTCGATGTGAGGTATTGTTTGTATTAACTCTACTAAGCCGTGTTTGTAGTATTTCATTGAGAGTTACCTGTTTAGCCTTTTCCAGTTTCGACCTTGCCCGTCTGTTTTGACCAAGCTTTTTGGATTACGTTTTGGATTGTTCGCCCTGTCTTTGGATATCCCTGTGTACTGACCTTGGCTTGCTGTCGGCTACTCTTTGGATTGTGGACTTGTACCTTTGCTAAGTAAACAGAACCAAACTGCACTTGAGTCTGAGACTTTATTTATCATCACAACCGGAAAACAAGTTAAGGTAATGTTAATGCACTGACTTCATAAACAGTCCTTATTGTAACCTTTCTGTATACTTAAAAAGTTTGCATTACTTCGATTTTCCTGTTTTTTCTAATAAGAGTGTGTATCATTTAAAGGTAGCACTTACGAAACACCTGGTGGAAGGGTGATATTGGGTGCTGTCTGACAAAATTTCAATCCTGAAAACTCATTAATCTGAAGAGCCTAAAGAAAAGCAAAGAATGTAAAAAAAGTTACATGTCATGCATACATATGAATATATGCTCTCACATTACAGAAGTCTGTTAAAACGGTACATTTTATACTGTACTCACAATAGTCACCACACACTCTAGTCTATAGTCTATGCTGCTGCTGTTATTCAGTAAAAGGTATTAATTAAGTAAGTAAATGAATTAAGTCTTACAGTGAGGCCATAGCGAGGAATACTGAAATATCCCAGCCAGGAAAGCCAGACCGCAATGCTGGGTAGATTAACCAGCAGTCCTGAGAAGATCTATACACAAATACAACAACACAGGGAATTGCACAACATGGCTACTGTACATCTGCAAAATCATGAAGATTTTCTCAAAACGGAATGTAATCAATCAAGTTAAAAAGATCACTGGATCTGTTAAAACATCAACAAAAACTCCTGACCACACATGGAAATAGGCCAATACGCCCACAATAGTGTTAGATCAGTCCTTTCAGTCAAAGCACTTCAGTGTCACATTTGGGATGTAGCCTGCAAGGCATATATTCGCTGAATCTGTTTCCATTTACCACTTTGGAAATCTGTCACTGTGTCCCTGGCTACATCAGTTGGCCATATAATCAGTCAGCGCCATGGACAGCTCCTTTTTCGCTTTCAATAGCCTTAAGGATTGTCTGACTGCACTGCAAATACACTGCTGCTTGTACACTCCTGCGCTCAATTTTGGGTCCTTCTTGTACTACGGCTGCTTCTGTGCACTCGCGCAACCTCTTGTGGTCTTGGAACTTCTCCCTAAGACTTTGTACTCTTGCTCATGGAATGTTGTGAAAAGATCCGGCCAAAAATTGCCACAGAGGCCCCAGCCGTGGCGTAACTGGCTGGGGCACCTGCACCTTACGCCGGCGACCCAGGTTCGATTCCCGCCCTGTGGTCCTTTCCGGATCCCATCCCGACTTTCTCTCCCACTCACTTCCTGTCACTCTCCACTATCCTGTCAATAATAAAAAAGCTCCAAAAAATATACTTAAAAAAAAAAAATCACCACAGAATGGAGTGTGGTGTTTGCATCATCTTCAGATTAGTTGGTGGAAAGGGTTCAGTGAATAATGCCTTGCAGGTTATATCCCAAAGATGACCTTGTGTTCTCCTTCAAATAACTGTGGATACATTCATAGCCAGAATGTTGTGTCCTCTGAGAATAAACTGACACTAAAAATGACAAATTTGTACACTAAAGTGGCGCTGAAAAGTCTGTCAGCCAAAACGTGATCAGATCTTCATCCAACCCATAACAAAAATAATAAAGACAAACTGATGAAATATGTATTGAAAAAAAAAATATTCACAATAAGTCACAAGCATGCTTCTGTTTTCCAAGATTCCTGCTGGGTTTGGAATAGGTCCCAGTTAGTCTGCTGTTATCAAGGCATCCCCTTAGATATTTTATTGAAATCTTCCAATTTACACCACAGTGAATACTCAATGCCCTCTGCACTGATCCTGCGTGTATACTGTTTGTGTGTGTGAGTGTGTTGATTTACCATCATGAAAACAAAGGCGATGGTCATGAAGATGTTGGCAATAGCAACCACAGTCTGGTCCGCAGAGATAGCCATAGTCATTGCAGTTGCTGTGTATGCAACTAATGCCACCGTAAGCATGAACACGAAGAATGCATCAGCAGTGGGTTTGAAGCCTAGGATGTAAGCAAATACAACACCAACAAAAAAACACACACAATGAGACACCAATGCAATACTCACAGTTGGGTCAAAAGACATATAACTAGAACATTTCTTAGTCCTTCCTTACCAGAACTAGAACCCTTCTAAATGAATACATGAAATGAACACATGCATGTGGGTGTGTATGTTACCTATCATAAAGTAGGCCACAAGGCTGAATGTGATGGCTGGAACTGTACGCAGTGTGATGATGTCAGACAGGATCTTGCACAAGAAGTAGACGGACACACGGTAGTAGCCACTGATATACTCATGTCTGTAATACACAAAAAGCTTGATATTAATACAAATGAATTATATACCGGTATTAGGAATATAAAGAAGAAATTCATTCGTATCCAGACTTACATGAACAGTTTACGCTCTGTGATGAAGAGTTCGGCTGATGAGAGTGCGGAAAAACACTGATTTGTTGTAATGAAGAAAAGAGCTCCCATTCTAAAATATGGCATACATACGGAAGCAATATGTTAGAGGAGGCTGGGCTGTTGAAAATAATAGAAAAAAAAAACAAATGAGAGAAAAAACCTTACCTGTTCTGTATTCCACTCTGATCCTCTTTGACATCAAAGAAAATGGCTCCCACAATTAATGCCAAGAACACGGTTACTCCAACCTAACAGAAAAGTAAAACCCGTAGCAAAAAAGGCAAAAACCTAATCAAAGTTCTTGTCATCCAATTAGAGAGAGAACGACTTTCAAAAACGTTCATTGTACATACAGGTGACATGATATATCAATTGACCTTCACACTGAATCAGAGAACAAATTATATTTCACTCATCATACACATCAAATAAATTACCTGAGCAACTGAAGTCTGGGGGTTGAGCATAAGGTTCTTGAACGTTCTCTGGAGGACCCATTTGAACTGGTGGCAGAAGGAGGTGTTGTAAGTGATGGTGCGTACAACGGTACGGTCAGCGCCTCCACCCTGAGTAATGCGTTGCAACTCCTGTTGTGTCTCACGGAAGTCGGCACTCTGCTTGTATGCTTCCACCAGGTGCTGCTCTATAGACTGCGGAGAAGACCTCTGTCCATCTGGAGCCACCTCTTAGGCACAAACCACCCATACACAGAACACACATTTAATACACTGTGCACTCACATAACAATTCAATTGCATTTATTCATATGTTCATATATTGCATGTTATTAGTCAAGATAGTGTTGCCCAAAGTTGCTCTACAGAACCAAAGTGATACATCCCACAATAGTAAGGTGTTTTCGGTAAGGAAATTACCAAAAAGTATTCTCATGTCGGCACTTATTTAATACCTTAACAATGTACACAGTGCAATTTATTGGAGCCAAATGAATTGGATTTAATGATCTTACAAAGATGGGGATTAATCCACTGTACAAAGCTGATAATATTAATAATTGTTTTTATTATAATAAATGTCAGCTACTCTTTTAATACCTATAAGAAAGTGAATCTCTATTGATAAGTAGTCCAAAATAAACTTATCATTGGTACCTGCCCAACCATACAATTGAATCTATAAAAGCATTGGAGGTTCAATGTTTGAACACTTCCAGCAAGTCAAGGAACAGGTTTGTAGAATTGTGCATTGCTATGCCTTTGACTTGTATGTAAAGTGTATTCGAAACAAAAACACACTAAGTCTTTTAATTCTTGTTGCTGTAGACAGAGTGACTGAGATTTACAGTAAATTTTAATATTTTCAATGTTAGAACATTAGATGGTGCACTTTTATTGTAAGATATACACAACAGGACATACATATAAACGGCCATAATATGCACCAAAGATTCTAGAATGCTCTTTATATGCACTAGGAAGGAATAATGAATTTCACTCACCTGAGTCTGTTGCAGTTTTCTGATTGGTAGCATCTCCATTTATGACGTCAAGGAAAAAATCAGCTGGGTTGTTATGTGGCTCACATTCATAGCCTACAAACATACAGTCATGTTATATCTTAGGGACAAAAGTACATCTGAAAGGATGAATATGTAGTACCGGTAAGTCATGAGCAGAATTGGCCACCTCCATGCATATGACAAAGTACATTTACAAACATTTACAGGTAAAGTTGAAATGGGGGTTCATGTCTAGAGTCCACACGTTTCTAAATGTTTTTGTCTGAGGATACTTGGATGTAAGAAATGAATAGATCATCTTTTTTAAATTTGCCATATGAAATATTGGTAATGTCTACTGTATATACATTCATATAATGCCACCTTGTTAAATAAAAGTGCTAATTTTATCAAAACATGAACACTTCTGAACACTTCTACAGATGTTAACATGATTATTAGGATATCATGAATGTGAGTTTGATTGTTTACCAATGTCTTTGAAGTACTGCAGTGCGTTACTGGCACTGCCATGGTAAACCTGTCGACCTGCCACCAACAGGGTGAGATGGTCAAATACGCGGAAGATGGAGAAACGAGGCTGGTGGATGGACAGAATAATGGTTCGGCCGTTATTGGCCATCCTGTTTGGGGTTTGGAGAGAGTTGAGGATGTCGTTAGCAAGGCTTGCATCAGGACAACATTTACATAGTATTTTTGTCATAGTGCTTTGCTCAAGGGCACAACGAGGGAAGCCGGGAATTTAACTCACAACTTTTCAGGCTACTGCATGCAACCCCAGCTCCTTAACCGCCCTTGTGGACATTTATATGTAGTCCTAATTCATTTCTGTGTATTTCTAAGTTGTATTGTATTTTGTACATTTCCAGGGTGTGCATTGCTTGCACCTATTGTTTAGGTTGGATGTTTAAGCACATCTCTGTAAATGTAATATGACTGTTTTGTTACTTTGCAAACAATTGGTTCGTTGGTGTGTGTGTTTTGTGAGAGGGTGTGTCCAAGGGAGACGTGTGTGCATACTTTTTAAGTAATGCCAGCACTGAATTCGCAGTGCTTGCATCAAGGCCTGTGGTGGGTTCATCCAGGAAGAGAACACTCGGGTCAATCAGAAGCTCCATGCCAATATTAGTGCGCTTGCGTTCTCCTCCAGAGATCCCTCTAATCAACTGAGTTCCCACCTGACCGCAAAGAACAAATAACAGTCTCATATTGATGCTTGGATTGTCCATTGTCCACATGAACCCATTGAGAAAAACAGCATGGTGGGAAGGTGTTAAGTCCCATTCAGCAGATCAATTTAAACATTTCTGGACATGACATGTACAAAGTAATATCACAAGAGTGATGGTCTGGCCCTGGCTGATATGCATGGTAACATCAGTGGATATCTGGGCAACACAGTAAGCATTTTTGACATTACGTCAAAAGGTTGTTTCTTCACATTCTATTGTTATTTGTAGGGTAGGCAGGTATGTACCTCTGTTCATACATACAGTATTAAAATGGTTGTGTGGCAGGAAATCAGACATTTGAAGAATCATTGACAAAGGGGGAGAAATGGTATATCATTTATAGAATTTATAGTACTGGTAATTATTTACATCAGATGGATTTGATTTGAACAATTCAAGTGCAATAATCTAATAAAATGAGTAATGAACAAAGAATAAATATTCAATGGTCAGGATTTTACCTTCAAGGATTTCTCAATCAGGTCTCTATTTAAGCATAATCATCATTCCAACTGTCGACGTCTGAATTAGGTGCTTAGTTGCCAATATCGCAAAATGCTGATGATGCAATTAGAGACTAGAGTTTGGCAGATGTATGGATACATTTGAAGTTAAAACCTTACCCGTGAGTTGGCCACTTTTTCTAAGCCCAGTTCTTTAATGAGATTGTCCACCCGCTGTTCTTTCTCCTGTGACTTGATACTGGTGGGTAACCGAAGTTCTGCAGAAAATCTGAAGTTCTCTCGTACTGTCAGTGTTCCCATCACAACGTCATCCTTGAGACACACAGAACATAGATACACACACTTAAGATAATGTAACTTTAGAATGACTTGGATCTAATACAGTTTGAATAGATCACATGCTCTAAAAGGACTTTGGAGTGCAAACGTCTCCCTGCAAGTGAATGCAGAGTTGTGATTATAGTGCCAATGCACATAGCTAACATGCAAAGGAAGTTGGATGAGTTTAGAGCAGGGGTCTCAAACTCAAATGAGCTGGGGGCCAATTCTGCCAACGTCATCTGATTGGAGGGCCGGCTATTTCTGAAAATGCAATGTTCTTTTTTTCAAATACCACACAAAACTGCAAACAGAAAGTTCAAGTGTTTTTATCTAGTTTTAGACACCTGTGCTAGCAACCTTAGCTTATAAATAAAATAATGATAAAATAAATATTAATACAAATTATAAAATAAATGAAAAACAAAAAAACAGGTATGTGTGTGTGTGTTTCACACCAAATAAAAATATTTCCTCTCATAACTTTTTTAAACCTGGCAAACTAGGCATCAGGGTTAAGAAAGCCATTGCCAACACCATTGGATTTTTATATCAAAATGTCAAAAGGCCATGGCTTGAAAGTGGTCAGAGATAAAGTCCTACTGTAAATGTAAAAATCTTTGAGTAAAACAAAAGTTTATGAAGGGGTAATTTTACCCATGTAATTTGTCACTGGATGGCAAGCACCTCAAATTATGCACCTTTCAGTAAATACTGGATGAACATATTTAAGCAGGTTTACTTTCCTTTTTTCATATTACCCACATAACAAATTAACAGGAAAACACCTAAGATGTTGTGGTTTAGTAATAGATTACTACAATATAGGCCTACAATAAAGTATTCTGGTCAAACAGTTCCTATCGCGGGTAATCTGCAGTACCCAGAAGTTCGCATCATATTGCGGGTGACTTTGTAGTTCTTTAGAGCCCTATTTCTACTAGCCCTGCTGTCTGTACCACATCCATTACGGACACCATCATCACGATTACCACTGCAACCTCCAAGCTATGTTGGGCCGAAACAAGCATGGTATTCTTAGTGGACACCGTTGTATACACGCACCTCCATTCACAGACGCACCGTGACTATCACTGTCATAGACGATCGATCATAATCTCCAAAAGGATATTCTCCTTCAGAATTAGAATAGGTGAATAACATAGCTTACCTAAGACTTCATCACACGTGAACGTTTTTCAACATTTGGTGTAGGCCTATTTCTGCTTCAATTTCTGCAACACTATGGCCTGCATCGCTTCCGCGTCATTACATATGCACGTCTTTGTGTTTCTCGCGTGTAATACAAGTATTTCCCGAAAACTTTGCGCAGCAATTTTGGGTTTGAATCAAGCTTTGGATGTCTTGCACATAGTGGAGCAGAGTAGGCCTACAAATGAGATTTGTCACCGTACCTGGATCTATCGTCTATTTTAATCAGTATCGTTGTTTGTCGCAATTAATAGCCTCAAGGGCCGGATTACATTATTATTTTGTCATACGTCGCGGGCCGGAATTGGGCAGGACGCGGGCCGGATTTGGCCCGCGGGCCGAGTGTTTGAGACCCCTGGTTTAGAGGCTTTAGCCCATATCTGTTCAATGATGTTAAATTTCATCACTGTGAGAGAGTCCCTGTTAGCTCCATGTTTTTATAGGGACAAAAGGTGGTAAATTCCCCAACAACTACCCTCTCAGTGCATTATGATTACCCTCTTTGGTTAATGTCCTCTGTGATCTGGTCATTGGGATCTGTGTAGCTTTCCTTGTGTTTTCGATCCCTGTGCCATCCTTGCCCGCGTTATCTGTGCCAGTGAACCCTTGTGTAAATACCCCTGCCCAATGTCCATTCTGTATCAGTGTTCTTGTGTGAATAAATGGCAGAATGCCAACGATTTCCAAAGGATTGTGAGTGGCTCACAACAATAACACATCGTGAATCTCAGTGACATGAAAGTCTGAATGAGGGCTACTTGCTCAAATCATATATTGTATATCTTTTATTCTACAGCCAGATGCAGTGGACCCACTTAGCACTGACATTAGCACATAATGTAAATACATTGCCATTAAAACAGATCTGTGTCAGTCAGACTGTGGGGAAGAAAATGAATCAAGGCCACTTTAAACATGTAGACTGAACCAAATCCATGTGTTTACCTGGACCACATATCCGGAAAGGCACTTGAAGTTGGGGGGTTGAGGAGCTCCGTCAATGAGCACCTCTCCCGACAGACCTGATGGGTCCTTCCTGGCCGCCAGCACATCTAAGAAGCTACACAACAATACAACACAACAGAACCCATGACAGTGTTGAGAAGGTAGGTTGAAGACAGTAGCACAATAACAAGTGCTGAGCACATAAGCATTTCATGGCAAAAGGTAAAGATAAGTGGGATTTAGCAGTTGCTTTTTTCCAAAGCAATAGGGACTCACAGCGATTGGGTATTGAATGTGAGCCCCCTGCTTATTGGACGGCAATGCTACCGCTGCTCCACCACACTAACATATCAAATACTCCACAGTCAAAATATCATAACAAATAGTGATAAATAGATGAAAAATCGAATTATTTGCGAAAGTGTATAAAGTGTATAACTTACGAGGATTTGCCACTGCCTGTAGCTCCTAAAATAGCATTGAGGCCTGGTCTCATCATCCCACTGGAGAGGAATCAAAACAGACAAAGTTAAAAAATGCTGTAATTTTAAGTGTATCAAAATAAACTACAAATAACAGTAGCCATGCCATGTATGAAAATAAAATACTTTATTTTTGTATTTTGATACAGAAATACAAATACTCTTTAAAGGGAGCATGAAATCACTTTGCAAACCTTCCATATCTGTTTATTTAGTTTATTCCTTCATCAGTAAACTGACTCTGTTGATTAAGTGGTGGACAGTGTTTGAGAGCAACTGCTGTTCTCTGCCTAGAAGGCATGCCATAAACCTACAAATGTCAACAGATCGACTATGCTGACCTGCCTGTTACACCTCATAGCCACCTCATAGCCAAAATACTGTCAGAGATGCACTAAAAAAATCAGAGATGCACTAAAAAATTCATCCAATAAAATACAAATTACAAAATACTATTTTTGAAATACATATTTAAAATACATGTATCATAAATACTGCCCATCCCTGATACTAATGTATTCATAAACCAAAAGTTTATACCTCGGAACCAACCATACTCTAAATTACGTAGGCCAAATAAAGTCAGTCCTCAGTCATTCCAACACCCCCCCAGTTCCACCTCTTTTTTGTTGCTGAAATTGCTCAAGAGGGGCTCTTTGCACATTACCGGTGCGGGTAACAGTATGTCGGTAGCAATACTGCTGTGAGTGTGATTTATTGCGGTTCTTTTTCTATTGCAGGGCTATAAGACAGTTTTCACAACTTTGAATTGACCCCCATATTGACAAACCAGGTCACCACCCTGAATTGTCTGCTTTTAGGTGGACACGTGCAATAAAGCCTGACTCCGCTCACCGGCTTTCAGTTCACGGGTCTAATGAAACAAGGCTGACACAACAAGATGAAACTGCAAGATCTTGACACAACAAGATGAAACTGCAAGATATACAATTTATATCTCAAAAATTGTGGAGTCATACTATCATGAACTGGACTAAAGGGAAGAGCATAAGAAACAGAAACAGACACACACACACACACACACACACACACACACACACACAAAAGCTTCTCCTTCACATGAGCTCACAACACATAAACCAACAGAAACACGTGACAATACTCTCTGTTACACACACACACACACACACAAGAGCACATTTATGTTCCTGAGTTGATAATTAGCCAAAGATAAATAAAACCATCGGTTAATAAAGGCATGCTCTTCACACTCTTCTCAATACCGATCACTCACATTCAAAACAAAGAAATATTCTTAATTTCTCTCACACACATTATCTTTCGCGCACCACTATATCAGCATTGCGATGAAAAGCCGGATGTATACTGTTTTCTAAGTGTAAAGAAAGGCAAAGAGTGCACATGCACGTATACACAATCTTCTAAACAAAACGATGTCTGTTTCAGTCCTTTTTCTTCTGACCTCTCTCTTTCATACAATTGAACACACTCAGCAGGGGCCAGGGGATGTATATTTGTGTGTATTTATGTATTTATGTATGTGTGTGTGTGTGTGTGGCTTCCTTCCATGTATTGAGAGAATTCTCTTTTTGATCACAGCTTTATTTTGAGATGATTGTGAGACCGAGACGATAAAGATAAAAGGACAATGCTAATGCATTGTTCAATACTCAGAGGTCTGCTGCATGGGAATGTCAAGAAGTCTCATGCTAATAATATGTAAAGGGCATTTAAGACGAGTCTATACTGGGGTGTGCCGCTACATTCTGCCTTCAAGGTGGACATTAATATAAGAGATACAGAAAATGCACAAAGACTGTATGTGGCTTAGGCTACTATTTAAAAAATAAAATAAACGTCATTAATCTGAGGAGCGCAATGGTAGGGAGGTAACATATGCCTATATGAGGGCATTCAAGTAAGTGGGTGCAGAACCGGAGACTACTTCGTAGGCAAGCGTTGATTTGAATTTGATGCGTTCAGTCATTGTCAAAATACCAATTTCTAAATTTTTTTCTCCAAGTAATTTCAGTAGAATTATAATTGTGTATTGTTATTTGATTTATTTTAACTTAATCGAAACAACACAATTGCAATTTTATTGATATTACCTGAAATACACAATTAAATTACATTACTTTTTTATGGGTTTTTTTAATTTTTTTTTTTAAATAGACATTTAGTGTTTTGGTACCAAACTCTTCAAATGACTTCGGAAGTGAACTCTGGACAAATTGTTCAGTGTTGCAGATTGACTGCATATTGTCTGGTTTCTGACACTAGCTGGTCAGTCCTGTTTTCAGTGCTGGACTCCTGCAGTCCACTGAATTCAAGCTCCTGCATGCAGCCCTCATTGGCATTGTCAATAAAATACAATAAAATACAAATTACAAAATATATTTTTTTTTTTTAAATATGTATTTCAAATTTTTTTTTTCACAACTTTGAATTGACCCCCATATTGACAAACCAGGTCACCACCCTGAATTGTCTGCTTTTAGGTGGACACGTGCAATAAAGCCTGACTCCGCTCACCGGCTTTCAGTTCACGGGTCTAATGAAACAAGGCTGACACAACAAGATGAAACTGCAAGATCTTGACACAACAAGATGAAACTGCAAGATATACAATTTATATCTCAAAAATTGTGGAGTCATACTATCATGAACTGGACTAAAGGGAAGTCATGAACTGTCATGAACTGAACTAAAAGGGAAGAGCATAAGAAACAGACACACACACACACACACACACACACACACACAAAAGCTTCTCCTTCACATGAGCTCACAACACATAAACCAACAGAAACACGTGACAATACTCTCTGCTACACACACACACACACACACACACACACACACACAAGAGCACATTTATGTTCCTGAGTTGATAATTAGCCAAAGATAAATAAAACCATCGGTTAAAGGACCAAACTAAAGGCATGCTCTTCACACTCTTCTGAATACCGATCACTCACATTCAAAACAAAGAAATATTCTTAATTTCTCTCACACACATTATCTTTCGCGCACCACTATATCAGCATTGCGATGAAAAGCCGGATGTATACTGTTTTCTAAGTGTAAGAAAGGCAAAGAGTGCACATGCACGTATACACAATCTTCTAAACAAACGATGTCTGTTTCAGTCCTTTTTTCTTCTGACCTCTCTCTTTCATACAATTGAACACACTCAGCAGGGGCCAGGGGATGTATATTTGTGTGTATTTATGTATTTATGTATGTGTGTGTGTGTGTGTGTGTGGCTTCCTTCCATGTATTGAGAGAATTCTCTTTTTGATCACAGCTTTATTTTGAGATGATTGTGAGACCGAGACGATAAAGATAAAAGGACAATGCTAATGCATTGTTCAATACTCAGAGGTCTGCTGCATGGGAATGTCAAGAAGTCTCATGCTAATAATATGTAAAGGGCATTTAAGACGAGTCTATACTGGGGTGTGCCGCTACATTCTGTCTTCAAGGTGGACATTAATATAAGAGATACAGAAAATGCACAAAGACTGTATGTGGCTTAGGTTACTATTTAAAAAATAAAATAAACGTCATTAATCTGAGGAGTGCAATGGTGGGGAGGTAACATATGCCTATATGAGGGCATTCAAGTAAGTAAGTGCAGAACCGGAGACCAATACGCTGTTTGATTTTGCACTTCTTGCTTTTAAAAGGAATGGCAGATGTCACACTCACTGGTTTAATGGATGTTACACCCAAAACCCACCCATGACTAATTAAGAAACATAAGAACAACCTTTTTAAATAATGAGCCTGGCGTCTGATCACTTATGTAACACCATACGTTTAAACCATGTGTTTCAGACCGTTAAAATAGCCCACAAACTGTTATACTACAGTAGTATCATTCACTGTTGTCCAAAATAATCACTGGTTACAAACTGGAAAATGGTAACAACTAGCAGAGAAAGGGAGTGCAGAGGGGAGATGATCTCAGTTAAGTTAAGAAACCTGATTATGGCCCCAGTCAACACTTTAAAAAGTCTTAGAGAGGCCCCGGCCGTGGCGCGACTGGCTGGGGCACCTGCACTGCTGGCAACCCGGGTTTCGATTCCCGCCCCGTGGTCCTTTCCGGAACCCACCCCGACTCTCTCTCCCACTCACTTCCTGTCATTCTCCACTATCCTTTCAATTAAAGGCATAACCCCAAAAAAAAAAAAAAAAAGAAACCTGATTATAGAGAATTGCTGGGAAAACACTAACTTGACTTGCAGAACCTCCCTTGAGCCATCACTTACTGGATGTGAAAGTTGTAGAACACCATGGAATTATGAAATACCAATTGAGAAAAGCGGATGTACAGATTATTATTAGATCATTATTTCTGAGACATTACACCCCATGCACATTGGGTCCCACCCAGTGTTGACTCCAAGGTTACGGCCTTGAAGCATGTTACGCACACCAATACACCACATACACCAATTTGTATAACGACAATTATAATGTATAATTCTGCTGATAGGCGCTTACACAACAAAGAAAAATGTAGGTTCAGCATTAAGTCTTCAAAGGTGTTTGATATTGCCACAGTGACATACATAATCATCTTGGCATGATGCGATTAATATAAGGGTAATGGTTAGAGAAAATTAAATGGAAAGTTTAGGTCTTACTTGAGGTCAATGAGAATGTCTTTGGTGGTGCTCTTCCTCTTGCACAACAGTCCTCTGCTTTCCTTAACACTGTAGTTGATGTTGTGGAAGCTGACAGTAGACCCTTTCGGCCTACTGTTGTGTGGGGTACTATAACCATTCTCCTCCATGGCCACAGACACAGGTTTCATATCCACAGCCATTCTGCAACATCACACATCAGGTCAATCTATGAATAGCAAAGGTTTGAACTACACACCCAGATGGTATAATAATTGTGTCCTGATGAGGACATGACACAAAACAAAGTAAAACGTTTAAAGAATTTGAGTCATTTAGTGAATATACCATCAATAGAGCTAAATAATATTCCTCCATCATATCTTCACCTAATCATATTCTATGAATTCTATTATCAATGAAAAATGTATTGGTTGTATTTGTCACTGTTTACATGAGCATCCACATCACATCTAAGAGAGCCGATTATTATGACCGCCGCTTCGCTGCGCGGCGGTCATATAGGTTTAGTCAGATTTTTCTTTTTTTTTTTTTTCTTTTTCGCATGTCCAAATTTCCGTCAAGGATTCCTGGGACACTGAAAGACCGGGGTACACGAAACTTGGTGGGCATGTAACCCCACATGGATAGCATGGAACCATCGTTTTTCGTTTTGATCTGTAGCCCCCCCGCTGGACTGGACCCCCAAAAGGAGGGTAGGGCAGACACAGTTTTCTGTGAATATCTTGAGAACCGTAGGGCCTGGGATGACCAATTTTTTCCGTATGTTTGCCTCCAGGGGTCATGTTAACCCATTCCATGTGCACACATGTGCATAAACAGATACACACGCACACAAATACATTCACAGTAATCATACGTATGACACACTCACACAGTAGACATATGTATGCATGCATGCACATGCACAAACACACATACGCAGACAAACACACAAGCACGCACACACACACACACACACATAAACATAAACCTGTGCACGCACACATGCACACAATTCAAGAATTTCTCAGAATTATGAACAGGCAAGATGGGGGTGGGGTTGTATAAAATCAATTTTACATGTGAAATCTATGAACTAATCATGTATTGGTACTTGTTGTCTAGCATATACCAGTGAGATTTGAGTGTGGATAATGCAATTTAGTGAGACAGTTACAATCATATAGGCCTTTCAGCGTGATTTATTTTTGTGGAAAAAATGTGCTGGACTGGGCAGCGGTCATATTTTGTACCGCTCTGCGGTACATCTAGTTATTTATCAAATGCAGTTCCATGGTGTTTTATTAATAAATAATATGCAGTATGTTAAATAAAATGATAAAATCATTTTCATATTAACCTTTTCTGTAAAACTTTAGTTAATGCTGTGCTATATTTGTGATGATTGACTACTCATAGCATTTGTCAATGGTGTCAAAATGCTACAAGTTAGCAAATAAAAAATTACAAAGTGTCTACATTTAGACAAAACATTTTTTTTTAACTACATTTTCAAACTGATATTCAGGTAACTTACACAACTGACGTGACAAAAGTAAAGACAATCCCATCTATAGATACCACATAGCCTATACCCATAGCCTTCCAATCTAAAGGCTATTGACAATGTATCACTCACAGCAAGAATGTAAAGCTTGTATAGATCTATCTATCTGATGTAATGAACAATCTTACTTACCTTCTTTTTAGTATGTGCCCATGTGTGAGACTTAAGTCCTCTGCAACCCTTGCCTTGCTTTTCTGTAACTCCAGGCTAGTTGAGAGATTTTATGAGGTAATTTAAATTATATTGCTTGTTATAAGATAAGAACTAGGCAACAGGGCAATCCCATGGTTACCGCCATGTGCATGTGTGGAGGTTCTACATGATATGAGAGACACAACGCTGAGGGTGCAGCGTTTACTTAGAAAAGTTAGTAGGCGGGATTTGGAAACAGTGAGCTTGAGCAAGATACACTCAGTGAAGTTTGTCTATGCAAGTCAAATAATGTGTATAATGCTCATCATTGCTTTTGCTTATAACATGGAAAGTTATTTTTGGCTTATCCCTGATTCTGTGTAACACAAGCAGACAAGCTAACAATTATTCAATTGTATCTTAAACACTGGCTGTATGTGAAAGCCTATATCATATAGTCTTATCACCTTCACTCGCACACATGAACACATGGTAGCACAACTATGGAATTATTGCAGATATGAAGCTGCAGATGAAGCTGATTTTGATCATATCATTATCATTCTCACTGTATATAACAGCTTCATATCACACAGCCCAGTGCAATTTTGGTCTTCTTCTGCACTTTCACCTTTTGCCTTGTGAAAAAAGGCTAAATTGTCTTTCCACATTTCTTGCAACTTTGTGATCAACAGATTATTTTTCTATGAAAGCATGTTTTAGAGTCGGCAACAACCACAGATCAATGGCCTAACACTCTGACACTCATAGATACTGTATAGCCTGACACTGACTCTAAGGGCTTTCAGACATACGTGTAAGGCCGGAGGTTCTACGGATGTTAAGTGGTTGGGCCGTATATCTGATCAACATAAACGGTCATATGGAAGTCCGAACTTGGCAGGCTGTTCTACTGCTCCCCTCTTAGTATTTCCTCCGGACATTATGTAAATGAGCTGTCTGAACGAAGCGTCTGACATCACTGTGGGAAGTTCACAATGCAGTACTTGCAGCATTCTTGTTTTTTTTTTTTTATGACAGAAACCTGATATTTTAACTTTCAAATATACAGTATATTGTCTTGTGGCAAATGTCAAAACAGTTGTAGACTGGTCTACACACAAAAAAAAAGAACAACTGTTGTGCTAGTTAATGTTTTACATTGCTTTATCAGTCAAGGTGGTATGACACCAGTTTGTCAAAGGTCAATTCTACAAGACAATGATATAACTGTGATATAACTGCCACTGCGGCAATACCAATGTGATGATTACTAAACTGTTTTATTTCACATAACTAAAATGATAACTGCTAGCCTTGACCTCACACCCTCCAGCACTGTGGTCGCCACATTTTTTTTGTCCCTTCCCTTTTTCACCTGTGGACAGGTAACATGTTATGGGTTATTCATCACCTGAATCTTTGGAAAGACAGGTGATCAGGAGCCCTGAAAACTGGCATGAATTAAGCGCCACTGACCCTCAAGTTAACTAAGACGCTAAAAGGCCCCTAGCAATTTACAAAGGTATATGGGCCCTCAGCTTCAATGATCATTATAAACATACTACTTCAGATGTATGTTTTGCATCCTGTGGGTCCTTGTCAGCGAGTGCATCACTGACAGGGGCACAAGTAATTAAGCTCCCTAATGGAAATTTCAGAGGCCCTCATATTCCCTAAGTCCCCTCCAGTTTGGATCCTTGGAATTGTGCTCACCTTTCATGCCCTTATGGTGAAGCCAATTGAAATCAAGTCATTAATAGCAGTATTCAGTGAGTACTCTGTCACAAATCTCACATGTTGCTGTGAGTGCAATTGTTAAGTTGTGGTGCAATAATGTGCCAATAATTATTTTTCTGGAGTCCAATTTAGAGCAGCCTACCAGAACATTGCCACTCTACTACTCACTTGCTGCCTAAATCTAATAAAATCCTATTTTTGACGGAGGCTCGGACATTACCCTCGATTATATCACCTGGCTGCACAGCTACATTAATTACTCTGTTAGAGTCAAGCTATTTTTGTTTTACCCTCACTAAAACAGAAGTGATGGTGACAAGGTTTACATGTTGTGAAAACAGGCTGTAACCTTTTTGGACAAAAGAGCTGTTGGACCTGAAAACGACATGTGACGTCAGACTTAACAACCAAATGGTACCAAGTCAGATTCCTCATAAGCCTACATACATGTCTTGGGCCCGATTTTCATTACACAATTCCCAGAACACCTGATCTTGTCGATATCTTGACGTGAAGGTGCAAACCTCATGAAGTGTGACATGTAGGATCACTACAATATTCACTAGATGCACACTTTTGTGACACACACACACAGGTGTATATAATCACAGACACATACATCCAAACACACACACACACACACATAGATCCAAACTACCCCCCCACACACACACAAGGAAACACACTTATACACTTCTTAGAAGACACTTGCAAGCCTACCATCAAGCTTATTGATATGAACAAGATTAGTTATTGATATGATTTAAATAAACTAAAATACTGAGTAAGGTGGAAATGTTTTAGAAGGCATGCAGATCAGGTGCAGAAGGCTGGGGGTTGCTGCGAGCATTAATGTCAAGTCAAGGGCAAGTTCATAGAAGGGCAAGTTTGAAAGTTCCAAGGATGGCTTTTCTAGGTCATCTCGATCACATCTGAAGATGCCGGGGCTGATGAAGCGTGCATGAGCTATATGTTAAATAATACAATATTGAATTACATAAATTCTCTCAAATATGACAACAGATAAAGGTATTGATATTTCCTTTAGTTACAAATCAATTTCGCCTGCATTTGAAGGTTACTATAAAATAGCCCCTGGTATTTTAATTTACTTGTTTTTCATTCATGCACTTTCTTTAGATATCACTTTGTACTGTAGATGTGACTGGCATTAAATGCACCATATTGTGCTCCAAACTCAATGTATAACATTTGCATATAGACAAGGTAGTATTGACCTCCATACGCAACAGAATTTGGAAAACAAACTGGTAATATATGTTCACATTCTGGAACTTTTGTACAATGAATGGGCAATACAAATGCCTCGGTATACAAAAAATAAATACGCGTGTGACGGATGAAGCATTTATTAATAACAATTATTATTTTATAGTAATGTATATTATCTTATAACATTACTGATGTGCTCATTGCCACACTCTTTATTCCAGATCGTATTGGTTAGACAAACTGGATAATCAATCAATGACTAATGATGAATGTCTGTTTGATTCCAAAACGCTATATCCTCTATTTTAATGAATTTTCATGAACATTTTCCTACATTTTTTTCTCCAAGTAATTTTAGTAGAATTATAATTGTGTATTGTTATTTGATTTATCTTAACTTAATCAAAACAACACAATTGCAATTTTATTGATATTACCTGAAATACACAATTAAATTACATTACTTTTTAATGTTTTTTTTTTTAAATAGACATTTAGTGTTTTGGAACCAAACTCTTCAAATGACTTCGGAAGTGAACTCTGGACAAATTGTTCAGTGTTGCAGATTGACTGCATATTGTCTGGTTTCTGACACTAGCTGGTCAGTCCTGTTTTCAGTGCTGGACTCCTGCAGTCCACTGAATTCAAGCTCCTGCATGCATCCCTCATTGGCATTGTCAAAGCTGTTCTTACCATGGACCTGCTTAAGATGTTTTCTGAGGACTGGTTTGTGTGCAAAAACCATCTCACAGTAATTGCAGCGGTGGGGCTTATCACCACTGTGCAGGTTGAGGTGGTCTAGCAGAGAGCACTTCTGGGTAAAGTTCTTCCCACATATCTTACACTGGAATGGCTTAATTCCCGCATGGACACGCATGTGCCGGTGAAGGTTGCCCTTCTGCGTAAATGTCTTGCCACAAAGCAGGCACATGAACAGCTTGTGCATTTTGAGGTGGTTGGCGTAGTTCTCTAGCTGCCGGAAGACGCGCGAACACTTTGGGCACTGGTGGTACCACTGTATGCCCTTTTCATTGGTACGTAGACCCCCCCAAACCCGGGATGATTCCGCTGGGACAGGACTTGTAGGGTAATCGGACAAATGCATCAGTGTAGTCTCTGAATCACCCACACGGTTTTCTACAGTGGAGTTAATTAGTGAGTGCTGTGGTTCAGGAGAGTTAAGAGTGGGTGATTGTGAGATTCGATCATGCATGCTGTCTGCCATTTTATCTCTAACTGACTCCACTTTTATTATGGCAAGGGGACTGTTGTCACATTCTTCAGAATTCTTGCTTTGTTTTGTCCTTGTCCGTCCTTCCATGTTTTGTGTTCCCGAAGGCATCACACGCTCTATAATGATGTCATCGTCGTCATCTTCCTCCCCTTCATCTACCACTTGATTCTCTAGCTCATTTTGTTCTGCCTCTACAGTGGGAAGAAAATGTCCAACTTTACTGGAATGTGTTTGTGTGGTTTGCTCGTCCTTCACTTGATGTGGCTTGATGAATTTGTTAAGTGCCTGGGTGCACTGCTCAACAATGTGTCCCATCTGGAGAAAACTTGCGACTGTGAGGTAGTTGACTAGCTCTAGTTCTGGAAACTCCAGCACTCCTGTGTAGCAAGACAGCAGCAACTTTTGTCCAACCTCTGCATCCTGCAAAGTACTGATCTGAATTTCTGCGGAGTCCTGGAGGAAGAACTGGTCCCGAAGAAAGGGAGATCCTGCCGCAAAGACCACTTTGTGACCGGCCACCTCCAGATCATTAATGCGAACAAGTACATCACAGAAGCGCCTTTGGCTGCGTAGGGCATCCATTTTCTGTAACATTGACTCTCCAAAGTTGGCAAAGCGGAATTGGAGGATCACCTGCTTCTCAGCCATGGTTTAACCTGAAATTTGGCCATGCAGGTGGTTACACATAAGGAATAATGAGGTTGCATACATGAAGAGTATTAAGAATAAAAGCGAAGATTTTTACAATGTTAGCAAGTCAAAGTACTCCATTATTATCACAACTATATAACATGATACAGTAAAGTATATTTACTTATAATATTATTGAATTACTATTAACTTCCTATAATAACTCACAAAGGTGGCTATCAGCTTTTTAAATCCACCCATGTTTTCCCCAGCTGGTTATGAGCATGTTCACATAAAAAAGGCAGTGTAGGAATTTGTTGGCACCAAGGGACCAATCACAAATTTGAATAGGTCTAGACCCACCACCAACATAAATCACAGAAAAACAAAACGATAATACTTCAAAGAATGAAGAATTTAAATAAGTAGTTCAGACTGAAAGCAACAGTTGCAGCATTCAGACACAGAAAAGCTGGCCAATAAATGAATGGTTTAAGATATATCTTCATGGTGAACAACCTTTGTATCATTGAAAATCCCAGTGAAACCTGAAGGTACTTCATACTGTAAAGCCCGAAATCCTGCTTCATACAGACCCCAGGATGAGTCAAAAGATGTAAAAGGTGAAAAACGTCTGGAGCTAAAATGATGTGGATGTGGATTTTAACTTTATAACTCTCCCAAATCATAGCATTGTATTAATAGTAGCCTATGCCACCCTATATGGCTTAAAGGTGTTCTGTCTAATTTTACAATAAAAACATATTTATATTGAGAACATGGTGTTGAGATAGGATGAGCACTTTTGCAAGGCACTATAGCCTTCTGAGACAGCCCAAAATTCCCAAGCCATGCGGTCAACATGACATAATGTCCATTAAACTTGTGATGGGCTATTTTCAGAGTACTCATAGGGCTGCCTTGCATGTAAGGCAACACATTAACCCATGGCTAAATTCAATTTCTTACAAGAGATTAAGAGGTATTGGAATACATGGCCTACATGAATCGATATGGCATCTTAAATCTCAATTTTTTGTTTGGGCTATTTGTTTGCTTGCTTATGTATGCCAAATTATTTATTTGCAAGTTATCCATTCAATTGTGAAAGTAGTCTAAACACAGACAGATCTGGGTAAGAACCTTGTTTGGATGAATAGCAACAACTTCTGCACTTTATTCTGTGTGATGAACATACAATCTGCCACACTGTAGGCCTGCTGATACATAGGTAGGGATCTTGGCACTTCCATATTTCATCACTTCCCCCACGTTATTATCAGGTGTTTATATTATGTTCACTCATATCCTACAACGGGAAACACAATTTAAACCTATCTTGAGTGGTCAAGTGTTAGAATTAGCTTCCAATGCTTTCATTCACACATTCATTTCAGCTATGTGTTGTTGGCTAATGTTCTATGGCATGACTGCCTCCACAAACGACATGCGATAGAAGTCATAGCCAAAATTTGCTGTTAGCCTGTCATACAAACCACATGCATGTGTCATTAAGGCATTTCCGACATCACTTGAAGGTCGCATATTGGGCTCAAGCAGGGCTAGCCAGTGCTATAATTGAGGGTTTTGCCTCAATAGGCTCGTCTACTTTGTCATCCCTGGTCGCGATGGTAGAACCATCTATTCATGGGTAGGCTATTCATACGAAATTGATTGCCTTCTAGAATTCTGAAGTTCCCGAGTGTAGCCTACCTAGACCTAGACACCTCACAAATGACATGTTACTCTCTAGGCTACACCAGTGATAGCCTAGCACATCGTCAAGAACATCATGAGCAAGTGTATTTGTTTAATTAAGATAAAATACCCACCACAACGAATTAATGTTGTAAGCTACAGGCTATCGTCAGTTTAGGTCACTTCGGTTTTGATGCATCCCCATTAGCCTACGTTACCAGGGTTCACGTTAACAAAGGATTCTGTGCGAGAGGGAAACCGATAACCTACCTCTTATCTATCGATGATAAGCCGTTCAGTAAAACTAAAATTATGTCAATTCTATAAATAATGTTAATGCTAACTCGACTTCACTTGACACTGCGTTCAAAATTCTAAAATGGCAGATATGCACCAGCACAGAGGGACAGAACCTAAAGAGGAGGAGCATCGAAGATTAAAGGGACCCACACCTTATCGTTGTTGTAGGCTATGACATTAATCGCTTTGAGACACTAGTTAGTTTTCAACTAATTCACAATCAGATGAGGCTATTTGCAAAATGCCAATTTAATTTCTTCTTAGAATTCAAGAGCATTACATTTCGATTAAATGTCTGACAAAGCTGAGTTACAAGATGCAGAAGCCTATGCATCTGTTAGTGGAGCAGTTAAACAGACACTTTCTAATGAGACACAGCACTCAAACATCTCCCACAGAAATGTATTGGGGTTAATGGGGTATGTCTAATAAGGGGAGAACCGCCACTCTCGGGAAACTTCCGGTTTCTGAACTGGTTGCAGTTCCTTTTCTGGTTCCACATGAGGGCGCTCACGAATAAGTGCAGAATGAATGGAGGTCTATGGAGCTGTGCCCCTCAAATCCACTTTTCTCGAGATATAATTTTTTGCCCAGAAATTTGAATGTTGCATATTGAGTCACTTATTTGTCCTAAAAAGCCTTTCAAATGCGTCAATGACGTCATTCATTAGCAGAAAGCTAGTGTGTTGTGGGCAACAATGACCCAACCTGTAAGAAATCGAAAGGACGTAAGTACTCGTTCATTCAACTTTTGACCTATAATCCATATTGATCTTGCAGAAACCACAATCCAATCTTCGATTTTTAAACGACAACCAGGTGAAAGAGACACATTTAGCCGTCTAGCTCCATAGACCCCCATTGTTTTTGCGCTTATTCGTGATCGCCCCTAGCGGAACTGCAGCAGATTGCAGGTACAATGAAGTTAATAGGGAGTGATCCGGCTCTCCGTAAATGGGCTCTGGGGTTACGGTGTGTTTCCACACAGCGAAACACCTCGCGATTTTCGGCCAGCGAAATTTCGCCTCGGGGGCGTGACGGCGAAACCGCTAACCTTTTGACTGCAGTGTCTAGCCAGTGGTGGCAAGCGAGCTAATTAGGCTAATCAGCTAATTCAAACGTTTAAGTACTTAATGAAGATATCCAGGGGTCTTTATGACTCGACTAAGACTATGTTGCCTATAAACAACAATTCATGTTCATAGAAACAACAAGGTCAATAAGACATAATATATTTCATACCTGTGTTGCAGCATGTAGCCTAGCTGTCTAGCTAGGTTTACAATGCAATCCAATGTCCTAAAATACTAGCATTTAAGCCTGTCAGCTAGCTAAAAAGATTGAGTGCTTAAACTAACATATATAGTGGTCTATTTAGTGGTGTATGTGCTCTGACTAAGTTCGTGTGGCATATAAAACCACAACCGTGTTGATACAAGTGCCAATGTTCGTGTAGAAACATTTTAATCACATACAAATGTTTGTGTTACAGGTCAGGTAGTCTCCGCCATCTTGGTCAGACTTTTTGTAACTCCCCTCCAAAAACACAAAGACGCGGACCTGATTGGTTCTCGAATGGTCCTCATTTAAATAAAGTTAAACTTTGGCCAACTTTGTTTAGCCTGCCTCGGCGATTAAGCTTTCATTTAAGCCCAACTAGAATTTAATTTCTCCATTCAACCTCAATGAGGGCTTACGCGAAATTTCGTTGTGTGGAAACACACCGTTACCGTCTTTTTAGCTAGCTGACAGGCGAAATGCTAGTATTTTAGGACATTGGATTGCATTGTAAACCTAGCTAGACAGCTAGGCTACATGCTGCAACACAGGTATGAAATATATTATGTCTTATTGACCTTGTTGTTTCTATGAACATGAATTGTTGTTTATAGGCAACATAGTCTTAGTCGAGTCATAAAGACCCCTGGATATCTTCATTAAGTACTTAAACGTTTGAATTAGCTGATTAGCCTAATTAACTCGCTTGCCACCACTGGCTAGACACTGCAGTCAAAAGGTTAGCGGTTTCGCCGTCACGCCCCCGAGGCGAAATTTCGATGGCCGAAAATCGCGAGGTGTTTCGCTGTGTGGAAACACACCGTTAGTTCGTAACACAAACATGGCAGTCGTCTACACATATTCCGCCCCTTCTGCCACCAAAAGTTGACGTGAATAGGGCTCCACAGTCCCGCCCACAGCCAAAATGCAGTTAGGTGCCGGAAGTAAGATTCCCATTCATTTGTCCCATTGACGTTATGGAAAAATCCGTATCTAAAGAGTTTTACAGCATGTCTTAGGCTAACCAGCTACGGCATAACTCATCAGCATACAACATATCATTTCGAAAGTGAAAAACTAAGAGAAAATCCAAAAAGTCAAAGGTACAAGACTGTGTACATATTTTCATTTCGGCGAAGGAACTACTCATCCCATAAACCACCACGCCTCACTGAATAATATAAGCAAGGACGAATCTGCGCGATTTTGCCATTTGAACAATTTCCAACCGGCGACAGCACACGAACCCTTTCCTCCAAACAGTGATTTTTATATAGTGAATGTACAGTTAATAGCAGTTATTTCAGGAGTAATCGTGTAAATAACAGTGTTTTGATATTGAATTTTATTTTTATCATCGTGTATTTTATATTGTGTGTGTGAAAGTGGTTAACGTTAACGTTAGCAACATGGTGCAGTGCTTCGTACTTGACTGTCATCCTATGCTGTCATCACTGCTCAGTCGGGCTGATGCATGGACCGGTGCATGGTCTGCTCTTGGACTGCCATATTCAGTTTATTAATTTGTTGTGAATTATTACACAAAATGTTCATTAAATGAACAAAGAAGTATTCCTAGGTTAATTAAATGAATCATACAGTATGAAGGCCACAGTAGCCTAGCTAATGTTAACTAGCAGCATTAACGTTACCAACTTTGTAGGTCTTGTCCCTCATGCTGACCCTTACAAAACCCACAAGCTGACTCTCGGACACACAACAGTCAATAATGTGACCCGATTTAAAGTGGCCTTAACCCCTTTGGACACTCACTAAAACATAATATATTTCATACCTGTGTTGCAGCATGTAGGCTAATGTTAGCTGCATTATGTAATGGCATACAATGTCGGAAATGCTAAAGGTTAGCCTGTCGGCTACCTGAAAAGTTTGAGTGTTTTAAACTAACATTTACAGTGGTCTATTTGATAGTGTATTGGCCCTGACTAAGTTCGTGTGATGTATAAACAACAATCCTTGTTGATACAAGTACCAATATTCTTCAAGAAAGTTTTTAATCACATTAAGATTTTCGCCATAGGTAGTAAAAGACTCCGCCATCTTTGTCAATAATTTTCGCTGAGAAAGTTTCAAACTATGACAATAACGGCCTTTCCACCAATCAGATGCATCACTGTGGGATTGTGGGATTGTTCAGGATTGTGGGTAATGAAGTACTTATCCAAGAGATCACAAATAAAAGGCATTTATCTCAAGGTTAGTTCCCCATGAACTCTTGGCGTCTATATGAGCATATACAATCGCTTCGTACAGCCGTAGCTGGTTTTAAGTCTACCACGTGCAGTCAAGTTTTTATGGCTTATACCGCAATTGTCAATGGAGAAATTGCATTGAATTTTTACTTCCGGCATCGGCTGTGAGCGGGACTGTGCAGCCCTATTTGGTAGGCTATGTTGTGAATACATCAGTGCCAATCATGCCTTGTGATCTCGCGGCTGCCGCGGCTGGAGCAAGGTTGGTGTGTCTATGGTCGTGACTCATGTAACCTTGCGCATAGGCTACGCATGCCCGATATGTGCCCAAAAAGCATTTGATGTTTTGCTAGAAACAGAAACAAAACCAGAAACTTTTTTTTACATTTTTTATGTTCCTTTTTTTTACATTTTTTATGTTCCGAAACAGATTCAGTTATCTAAAATACTGGTAACCCGGGCCGTTAATACCATTATTTTTTACATTTTTTTGACAAGATTTCTGTGCAATATGACTTGGTGAGGTTCACTTCCGATCAGGAGAAATGTAATAGAGAAGCTTGCCGCCAGCCTTAGGCTACAGGCAGAATCTTTTTCACTTTCCTCTGGGGCCTGACAAGGTTTTGGGCATTTGTTTAATATTAACAATGGCAGCTACTTGTATGTACACACCATTGTGGTTTTGTATTGTCTCATGACATAAGAGAGACAAAGACAGACATAACACCACACATTGACTCAAATAAATCCAAACCTAATAAGTTTAAAATACAAAAAAAACATTATAAAGTCTCTTAGTAGCTGAGGATTTCCTATACCGCTCAGGGGTGCGTTTCCCAAAAGCATATTGTTGGTTGCAATGCAATTTGCCATTGCCAACCAAGTTGCTAACAGGTTAACAGGTTAGCAACTATGCTTTTGGGAAATGCACCCCAGACTTGCACATAGAGATTGACATGGTGTTATTTCAGTTAGCCTATTAGCTGGTTTGATTTGCATTGAGCTCAATGAGCATCAAACCAGCTAATTGTTGATAATAAGAGAACAAGTGACGGTGTTATATATATTAATATAATACTATAATATAATACTATAATAGCCTCACCCACCATAATTCTCATACTGTTATTGTTCGAAAAAGTGAGTGTGAGTGCAGTGGGATGCAGTTCAGCACCCTGGGCAGGGACTTTGTCCAACTTTATTGTCCTTCTTACCATAAATTCTGATCTCTTTCAGTCAAGTTCAACAAACTCTTCCAGATGAGAGAGCTCCACGCTTACACTGAACAAACATGCCCCCTACGCAAGACTGAACAGCTGTTCATCTGCTATGGGACCCATGCAGGCAGTTGGCCGTGCACTGTTGAAACAAAGGCTTTCCCACTGGCTGTTCGAAGCCATCATGCATGGGTACTGTGAGCGACAGAGGCGGTCAACGAGACCAACAATCAAACAAGCTCTTTATCCCATGAATGAAACAAGTAGGGACACACATCGTTCAACAAGCACATTGATCAAAGGAAGTGCATGGGCTACAACTTCATTCACAAACAGAGCAAATAATTCAAATCGAGATGATTGACATGAATAATCCTGCCTATAGGCTAATGTAACCAGTTCACATGCTGCAATCATCATGGTTTGTAAATGGCATTTTCTCCCCACAGTTTCACAGTTTTTGGTGATGTTTATGCATGCAACACAGACATGACTGGGATTCGGTATTCGGTTCGGTATTCGGACGAATCTTAAAGAAGGTATTCGGTATTAGGCAGAACCTTAAAAATAGGGATTTGGTGCATCCCTAGGATCTATATTCTATAGCTTTATACTTATAGCAGCATAATACAGTTTTTCTTGATTGCTTTGATGCAGCAGTCAACTCAAACTCCACATTTTCAAAACACACAGGCCAAAACAGTGGCACTCATGGTCAAAAACGACACATTTTGTTTGCAAAAGGCTCTCACCACGCCAAAACATTTAATATATGCAACAAAAGCAAATAGGGTGAACAACACTTCTGCCGCACTCTGAGCAGGTCTTATTGCTTGTAAAACAGCCATAGGAAGTTTGGTGTTCAGGTAGGAACACTGCCCCCCACCTCCCCAAAATCAAAATGGAAAAGAGCTGCTATACTACAGGAATTCGAAGATCTACTGCTTTCCCTGTATATTGTATAAGAGTTATTTCAATTTAATTGTACTTATATTACTTATATAGAGCGCCAAAACATTACACATGTCTTATGGCGCTTTACAGAGTGTTATGTCAGAGTTATGTTCCTACTTTGTTGCAAAAGACGCATATATAGTTAGTTTATTATTGCACTTCTCAATTGTAGAGGGACCCCGACAGCAAATCTTCTTTAGTGCTGCTTTCACTAATCTCAGGGTTTATTTTTTTGCGCCATCATCACTTGGCATTTTAGCCTAATGGGTGTTAAGATGTTGATGTCTTGCATGATATAAAACTATACATTTTGAGCACCGTCCTGCATAGAATGCAAACCTGCAACTGTATGCGAAGTAGCATTGCTAATGCACTGTAAAAAAATGGCTGTGAAATCTAGTTATTTACTGTGGATTTCACAGTACCATTACTGTATATGATTTTTACAGTAGACTGTTGTAAAATTTACAGTAAACCCGTGTCCACATGACAAAATCACAGTAGTCTGACTGTTACCGTAGAAATCACAGTAGTCAAAGCATTACTGTAAAAAAAATTACAAGATAGCCACTGTAGTACTGTAAATACTAAAGTAAACTACTGTATTTTCCTACTTTATCTTATCTTACACTCTTAAAAACATATTGGTTAAAAATAACTTTAGCCCCAAACATAGCAACATGTAGGCTTACCCTTTCTGGAACATTTATGTAGGCCTACCTTTTATAAATAATTCACAAAAAGGCCTAAACAGTAATGTGTCACTCAAATGTTGTTGGGGGAGGGGATTTTGGAGCAACCGTTACTTTTTTCTTCAAGTCAACTTCAGTCCTCACTCACTCACCAAGTGATGCAGCAACTTTCAACAGGGGAGCTTCTGGAGTATGAGAGAAAACACGTTTGTAGGATGGAAAAATCTTTGTGGAAGAGGAGGCACAGCTATTCAGAGGTAAGGTTTAGTTTAAATGTAAGGAAATCCGGGTGGTAAATACTGTTAACTGAGCCAAATTATTAGCTAAAAGGTCAACGTTAGCTGTCACTAACGTTAGCAACCTAGCCTAAGCTACCCACAAATTCTGATACTTCTGTACTCTTTAACATGCCTTCAATAATGCATGACTGTCATGATAGAGATAGAAATTAAGGAGGAGGAATCAGTTGTGTGTACCTATCTGTTCCCGTGTTATTTTTAAGTTTGTAGAACCCAACTAGCTAACGCTAACGTTAGCCTATTATTTAGCTTCTAACTATAGCCAGAGACAGTTGATAAAGCTAAAGGATCTTTGCCATAGCCTAGCACTTTTAGCCATAACTAGTTAGCTCTGTGTCCTAATTGAAAGTCCCCTTAGTGCAGATTAAAGAATCCTGTAAGCATTAACGTTAATATCTAAAAAAAAAAAAAAAATAGTTGAGCTGCCTATGTTGACCAGTTTGTCACGCAGAGAAACTTAGCTTGTCAGAATTCTGTTTGTATAATACAGCTGTATTCATAAATCCAGTGGTGGACATTACTTGAGTACATTTACTCAATTACTGTACTTTCTGTCGCTTTTTCATGTATCTGTACTTGATTTGAGTATTTCAATTTTGTTAAACTTTTTACTTTTACTCCAGTACATTTCAAGGCCAAATATCTTACTTTTTACTCCACTACATTTTGTGACAGCTGAAGTACAGCTGAAGTTCCTTTTGGAAAAAAACACTGTCCAAATACATGTGTACTGTACTTACATGTATATTTTCTATTAAGCGAGCTAGGCTTTAAATAATGGTGTTGCCTAACCTATGTTATTGTCATATCCACTATTTACTGTACCTTGTTGACCCCAATAATAATTCACAATATTGATGTTAATATAACAAACCTCTTGACGCCATCGAGCAAATGATAGACAATGATGGACAATCTGACATTATCAAACACAAAAGGGAACATCTTGATTTGGTCTGAAAGTGTAAAGCATTCAACAAAGAAAAATGTGGTTACTTTGAAGAATCTAAGATAAGATAAGATATCACATTAGTTTGTTTTACAATAATTATTAGCTGATTTTGTCCTTGAATGGAGGAGAAAGGCTCAATGAATGCCTATGTCTGTGCGAATAATTTCAACAAAAAGTAAATGCAACTGTATTAGTCAAAATACATTTCAGGACTTTTTACTTTTGATACTTAAGTACATTTGAAGGCAAGTACTTTTGTACTTCCACTCAAGTGGAAATGTAAAAGGAGGACTTTTACTGGAGTAACATTTGACCATGTGTATCTCTACTTTAACTCAAGTACAGGATTTGTGTACTTCCTCCACCACTGCATAAATCTAACATTAATGTTTAACCTTCTCACAGGGGTCCCTCCAATGCAGAATATGGGGAGAATAAGTGCTAACAATGAAGTACCTGTCCAGAAGGATCTAACAGCTATGTAAGTTTACACACCTTTTTTGTAGTATAGTGGTGGTATTTCTTTTTTAATAATATTAAGCATAAGTACACATAAGTATTGCATTTATTAAATTAGGGTGCGTTCGTAAATTGGCACTCTGAGCGCTCTGAGCACACTCTGAAACTTTTTAACCGTTCGTGAAGGGACGGAGTGGCAGAGTGTGTCGTCACACAGTAGATTGCAGGCTAGTCCTAGAATGCTTTCACATTACAAGCTGTAAGGCCCGTCTTTTGCCCAAACCTTATGCATTTCTAAAGAATGCCTTTTTGCATTCAATTTACATGTGTGGATGCCTGTGTTTGATCTGTATTGTCTTAGCTGGCCATGGCCAAAGATCCCCAACACCTGCTCATGCATAAAGTGACCATTTGCTCCTTATTCTGGCCCCTCTACTGAGAGGTAACTCAGTCCTGGGCCTACTTGATGTCTTATTGTGAGATAGGCCAACCTTTATTTTAACTAATGACATAGAAGACATTCCCAATTGCATCCACATATCGTAATGCACTATGCAAAAAGTGATTTACACTCGTAGCCGAACACAGTGAGATGCAAGCCTTCCAATCCACTCAGAAATGTAATTAAGCTACTCTCACGTCCTTAAAGGGGCAGGCAGTCAATTAGACGTACACCACCAATGTAATGACATTAAACAGAAGTGTAGTCAAATAGTTTAAATCAATATGAAATTACTAGATACTTACATGGCAATTAGTAATTATGCAGGCCACAGACTATGAATTATTAAAAAGATATGAACTTAATATGAATTACAAAATATATGAATGTATAGAAACATATGACATGATGCCATCTCTTTAGGTGACTGTCTTTTTTGGACAGTTCTACCTAAAGGTTATACCGCTTTGTGAATTACCTCAGTCAAAGCATTTTCACAAATAAAGTAGGCCTACTTTGATTTTCTGTAATCCTTACTGTTTACCTTTGATTATCCTTTTTTAATAAGCATCAAGATTATCAGTGTGATTTTGGTCTTACTAACCTTAATTGCCCTAAATAAAAAAAAATCGCAACTATTTTTGCAATTTTCACTTCCTCCCGCAATTTCTCCACAAGAAACAGCTAAAAACACTGCAACTTCCATCCAGGCATTTTAGGTCGTAACAGTCATTTACGACTTTTTTTACTGACTCATTTTACTGTCATTTCAAAGTAATTCATTACATTATAATATTACTGTCTCTGAATTGTAAGGCATTACACTACTATTGTATTACTTTTAAGTTACTTTTACCAAAATATCTAGAAATATGGATTTGGAATTCTAAATGCAGTTTATTATGCTCAATGCAGCTCATTGCACTTCTAATGGAGGGTGATGTGGTACAACATAATGACTGAGCTAGGCTTAAGGCTAACAACAGTAGAATACAATAGGTGCAGTGATGGCTCATGATGCAATACAAGGAACAATCATAGCCAGAATTTTGTTAAAAGAAGACAAAAGGTCAAAGTCTGGTCAATTGTGATAGAAATGCTGTAACTTCAGGCTTAGGCCTACTCATTAAAATCAACAGAGAGCCTACTACCTGTATATTGTAACCCAAAACTTAAAGACATGTCAGGATAGGCTACACAGTGCAGCTACTGGCCATTTTGGTGCCCTAACTGGTGAAATACAGTATTAACCTAAGTATGTCATCATATGGCCAACTATAAAGATGTAATCTGCCTGTTCCCAGGGATGGGTAGTATTTCTGAAACATGTAATATGTGTTTCAAATGCAAAATAGTATTTTGTCATTTGTATTTTATTGGGTTGAAGGAAAGGGCTCTGTATTTTGTATCAAAATACTTTATTGGTGTGTATTTTTGTATTTTAAAAATACTGCAAAATACTATATGTGAAAAACACAAAAAAAGTAGATACTACACACAGGTGTAATGAATAATTGGTAATTAGGCAACAATGGTTTATGTTTATCACAATCAGCTAATGTGAGAACAGCTGTGTTCAACAACACGTACAGCTTTTCAGTATTGCTGAAGCATCAGCTCTGGTCTGAAGCACTGGTGTGAAGTAGTACGCAAGTAAAGATGAGCAAGTTTACCTGTGCAAGTTCACATAAGGACACAGACAAAGGCAACCATGTCCCATTGTCTCCATGCCAATCTTTAACAGAAAAATGTCAGATATCTCAACCACAATGACATCAATAGATGGTAAGGTGTTGAGTGTGTTTGAATTCCCTTCCTTGTAGCATCCTTTTCTGCATTCCACAGAGGGGAAAAGTTCACCTTGTTTAATTAAATAACAATTCTATTTCCTTATTAGCTGCATACTTGAGGTTGGAGATATTAAGGCACGTCAAGTCTCTCACATACTGGAACTTCAAGATACATAGCCATTATGATTTTCTTATTCAGTTCTGCACTGGACTTGAATTAATTAATTTCGCACAGATACACAATTATGATTTTGGCCTATTGATTATAATGTGTTTAATTGAAAGCTCTGTCAGTCATTTGGATAAGCATCAGCTAGATCAGGGGTCCCCAACCTTTTATGTACCATGGACCGGTTTGATTCCTATTTTTTTTTCACGGACCGGCGGGGGGGTTCCATGTTCCATATGTGTTGTGCATGCATTACTTGAAAAGAACTAGCTCCAGTTATGTATGAACAGTGAAGGTAACGATCTCTTGTGAAAAACGTGAACTTGAAGAAGTGAAAATTGAACAATATGAACTATGAATATTGAACAACTTGAAGCTACATCTATAAGTGTGAACATGCTTAACAAAATATGGGAACAAAACATGGGAACTAAACGTGCATTACGAATATAATCAGTCGGAGCCCTGCTTGTTTCCCTGCAACAAGAAACTTCCATCTGGGGGTGATGGAAGACAGTGACACCCTCAGTGTGTTTGAAATGTCCAGTCGACAGCAATTTGTCTAGTTGCAGTCATTGCGAAAACCGGCCTCGCAGATAGATACGTGGTGGGAAACGTTTTCAGGGCTTTTACGGCTATCTCGGGATATTCTGCTTTGGTTTTGATCCAAAAACCGCCAGAGAGGTTTCCTTATACACACTCTTAAGACCACCGTCATTTGCAATTTCGATCAACTGCTCTTCCTCCTGCGCTGACAAGTTAGGACTATTCGAATATTGACAAATGGGTTATGGACCCACTCATTGGTTTGCCGTGAATCTTTGAAGGATGGGAAGTGCGGCTCAAACTCATTTGAGGCGCAACAAGGTGATCGCGCACCAGCTGCGCGAGAGAAAGGGCCCTGCCTCAGTCTCTCCCAAAACCCCCACTACTTTTTGGAACATATCAAATACACCCCGGTCCACTCGTCGTCCCTACAAATCAAGCTTGGCTTTAAATGCAGCGACTTTATCTGCCAGTTTAAAGACAGTCGTCATTCTCCCCTGGAGTGACAGGTTGAGGTCATTAAGCAACCCGAATATGTCACACAGGTAAGCGAGTTTTGACACCCAGTCCTCATCACTAAAATGTGCAGCGTGTGTGACTTTTTTTCTGCTATTGCAACTCAAACACTCTGGCCAGTGACCTGCTAAAGATGCTTGTTTTTTGTTGCTCATTCTTCATACTCTAACTTTGTGTGACACTACCGTTCGCCAAGAACTGATCAAGTGAAGTGAGCTGACCTGAGGCTGCGCAGCGCTGAAGGCAATATGTAAAAGTGTTGAAGGCGGGACAGACAGACGTAAGAAAATAGACCTTGCAAAATGCAAACATGCGTGCAATCAAACAACTGCATATAGGCCTATGCCATGTAAAAACGTGACATTATTGCGAATTAAATTTAGTTTAGTTTGCATGCATTTGCATGCGGCCCGTTGGTTGGGGACCGCTGAGCTAGACGACTAAATGTAAATGTAAATTCTTGAATTATTCTTAATTCTGATCACACTACATGAACGTGCATACGGTATACGACGGGCCAAATTGTATTGTTTTTTTACTATATAGTTTTAATAGGCTAAATGTTTGGGATAAAAAAAGCTTTTTTTGCAGTGCTTCCATACTTCCTTGAAAAAAGTATTTTGAGTATTTTCTAAATACAAAAATACAGTATTTTATTTTGATACATAATATGGTTAGGCCTACTGTACTTTGTAGTTTATTTTGATACATTAAAAATGAGGGTATTAGGTATTTTATTTAGAAATACATTCTGATGTATTTTTGCCCATCCCTGCCTGTTCCCAGCATTCCCAGCACAACACTTTGCGATGATTAGCTTGTCACCTGTGACGATATATGCTAGGCCTAAGTGACTGACCTATCTGGGTGTGTTTGGAGATGCCTGACGAAATCAGACATTGTTGAATAGGCATAATTACAGTGCATGAAAATGCACTGTTCTGTTATCCGAAGTCTTCTTCTTATTATTATTATTACAGTGCATGAAAATGCACTGTACTTTTCTTCCAAGGCAACAACATCAACAACAACTTCTTATTATTATTCCGCTTACCACTTTTTTTTTTTTTTTTTTCTCTTGAACAGTTTAACTTAGAAACTTCGTTCAAACTTTGTAACGTAGGTCTTCAAACGGACCAAGCTGCTATGTCTTTTCAACTTTGAAACTTTTATACTTTTTAAACTATTAAAGAAAAACTTTTTAAAAATCCCCATAGACTGAACATTGCCGATTGTGACATCATAATACGGCCGTTAAGCAATTAGAATCCTATGGCAGGTGTTCAGGCCACCTGCAGCCTCAGGCTTTAAGCATACAATCTGGGTCAATTAAGACTACACATCCTATTCAACTGTTTCCTCTGCCCAAAACTGTTTCAAAATAAAAGTCCTCACTACAATAATCCACTGTTAAACAATGTAACCCATTAAACTACTGAACTTTTTTACATTCAACTTTTAAACGGTCTACTTTTAAACTATCATTAAACTATCTATCTATTAAACTAGCTGTCTATCAACAACTTTTAAACTATCTACATTCAACTTTTAAACTTTTAAACTATATACATTCACTAGCTGTCTATCAACAACTTTTAACTTGTCATCAACTACGTCAACACTTTTCATCAACTATGACTCCTACCCACTGTAGCTAGTTAGCATGGTTAGCAAAGTTAGCATGTTAGCATTTCTAAAAAAAAAATTGTAAAAATGATTAGCTAGGTTAGCTAAGTCACATGGTTAGCATAATTAGCATGTTAGCATTGTTAACATGTTAGTTAGCATAACAACTAAAAATGATTAGCTAAGTTAGCTAAGTCACATTGTTAGCATGCTAGTTAGCATACTTAGCATAACTATTAAAAATGATTAGCTTGGTTAGCTAAGTCACATGGTTAACATAGTTAGCATGTTAGCATTGCTAACATAGTTAACATGTTTAGCAAAACTGCTAGAAAACGTTAGCTAAGTAGCATGGTTAGCAGAATTAAAAATCTTAGCATAACTGCTAGCAAACATTAGAGCCATTCCAACTTTCAGTTATCGTCAAATATCTACCTATACACAGCCATTAAACTATTTGAATATCAACATTCATTAAACTGCTAGAAAACGTTAGCTAAGTAGCATGGTTAGCAGGTTAGCATTGCTAGCACTGCTATAAAACATTAGCTAAGTAGCATGGTTAGCATAGTTAAAAAATCTTAGCATAACTACTAGCAAACATTAGAGCCATTCCAACTTTCAGTTATCATCAAATATCTACCTATACACAGCCTTTAAACTATTTGAATATCAGCATTCATTAAACTTCCAGTCTGTCAACAACTTTTAAACTATTTACCTTCAACTTTTAAACGGTCTACTTTTAAACTATAATTAAACTATCTATTAAACTAGCTGTCTATCAACAACTTTTAAACTATCTACTGTCTATCAACAACTTGTAAACTATCTACATTCAGCTTTTAAACAGTTGAACTAGTACTTTTAAACTATCAACTTTTATTAAGCTATGCAACCACCATGTCTATCCTAGCATCACCGTAGTAACCATCTCTGTATTATCTGTTTTAACTATACATGATATTTTACATCACAACTTTAGCATTTTCATGCACTGGTAATTCCTTGGAATTGCATTTCTAGTTATTATTATTCTTCCCACCAAATTTCTGCGTCTAATTCAGCTTTAACCGTTTAACGTAGAAACTTCATTCAAACTTTGTAATGTAGGTCTTGAAAAGGACACGTGGGGAATGTATTTTTCACTTTTGTAAACTTTATACTTTTTGAGATATTAATAAAAAAACAAGCTTATTTTTCCCCATAGACTTAACATGGGCTGATGACATCACAATGGGCTAATTAACTTGATTTGCACCTGTATCAACTTCCAGCTGCTCACTACTAGGACCCATCAAAGGGCCAGTTAAAGGGAAACTTGGCAGGATTTCCGCCTCTGCTGGAGAAATTGTGCATTATGCTATTTCAAATTGTGGAAAAAGGTAACGATAAAGCACATGGATTTGTTTACAAGCTAGCAAAACGGTTAGCATAAGTTTGGCAGACAATGTGGATGTTACAAGGTAAGAAACACGATTAAAAAAGAGTTTCTTGTTTCTCACTTCTCTTTCCGGGACGGTAGTCGCAATGTTGCAAGGTTGGTTTTCCGCCTGGGGACGCTAGGGGCAGCGGGAAAAGTCACCATTTTCACCGGAACAGGTCATTTAACCATCCAAATGATTTCTAAACGGGTTTATTAAGTTGAAATAGTTGCCAAGTTCCCCTTTAAACTGATGGCACCTGTATCAACTGCTTTCTGCTTAACTAGGCCAACTCTCTCTGTGTCTCCATTCTACAAGGATATAAGGCACATTCACTGGCACCTTAATGCAGGGGCTTACCTGGGCTGAAGCCCAGGGGCCTCGACCAATGAGGGGCTTCCTAATAATACACAATGACATCGATGCAGAGGCCCCCTTTGTCTTCTCTTCTGAAGTGTAACAAAATGTAACAAAACTTAATAAATCCCAAAGTAGAGGAGCTACAGGAGAGGCTGAAACTGACTGACAAATTTTCAAACTCTGGAGATAATGTGGGTTGGATTGAAGCAACGATAAACGAATGACGTGGATTCCTGTAACTGTCCATGAAAACAGAAGGCATAGCAGATAAATATCATAGCAAATAGCCTGGCAATGAAACGGCTTTAAAAACATGTAGGCCTATTTCACTTGTCTCACTGGAGTGAATGCAGAACATGGGCTGTTGCGCAAAGAAATTAATTAGTGATCTGCATCTCCGTTCACCAAAAGTTACGTTTATTAGCTATAACCCATATTCGCACAAATAATATCCTATGTTATGTTTTCTGATTGTTAACGTGAGATATGTCTCCATGTTGGGAAGTGTAGTGATAATGCATAAGGTAGCCAATGTTCACATCACATGAGCCAGCTGCTTGTTCTGTAGGCTAAAAGTATTTCTGTCCCTCCCAATCTGTGTTAGAATGGTGTGTTAAGAATTTTAAAAAACCTCCTGAGGAACCCCCCGACACGACAAACACATGCACTTTTGAAAAGCTTGAAACGTCCATATGTGTAACCCATCTTTTAACTTAGCCTATAGTGTTGTAAAAGTTCAACGCTGTTGTTTTCGTGCAGTAGGTTAACCTTTTTGATAAGCGATGTCATGGGTAGGCTGACGTGATTAAGGGCTTTCGGTTCCTGTTTATGTAAATGTTTTACATAGGCTCAATAATGATAGGCTACACTGCATGTTAGGCTATATCAACCAAAAGCGCGCGTTATGTAAATGGGCGGGTCAGATCGCTGGGCGGGTATCATAATTAGTATTTGCGGTTTCCAGGGGGGGGGGGGGGGGGCAGGGGCCTCAGGTGGTATTAAGGCGCCCCTGGGCACACTCCATCCAACTTTCTATCCATTCATCCTCTTCAAACCATTCACTCATCCACCCATTAAACTATCCACCAACATCCATTAAACAATCTGCCTATCAACATCCATTCAACTTTCTGTCTATCAACATCCATTACACTATCTAAATGTAACTTTTAAACTATATACTCTGTCTCAGGCTTTAAGCATACAATCTGGCTCTCTTAAGACTACAGATTCTGTTCCTATTTCCGCTGCCCACAACTGTTTCAAAATAAATGTCCTCGCTACAATAATTCACTATTAAATAATTTAACTATTTAAACTATTCAACTATTTAACTGTTTAGACATTTCAACTGTCAGTTGTTATCAACTATGACTCCTGCCAACTGTTTCCAAATAAAAGTTTGTTTTGCATTTTATGTTAATATACAGTATGTTTATATTTTCATGCACTGGTAATTTCCTCGAAATTACATTTTCTAGTTTACCCTGGTGCCACGCACTTTGCATGTAGCTGTTCGCTTATTTCCTCTGTGTACGAAGTTATTGTAACTGAAAGTAACGATAAAAGGCACAACTCCAGGAGGACTTCTTGTCGCCATGGTCAATGCATTTTTTTTTTATATATCTGTGAGTGTCGCGACATAAGCATCGCGTTACGTTGCACATTATGGCAAAGGGGCAATGCCGCTCGTTATATGTTTCCCAAAGTATATGTAGCAATAAAATAAAATGGAAATACATGAATACATTTAGATAAAAAAAAGCAACTAGATGTACCGCAGAGCGGTACAAAATATGACCGCCGCCCAGTCCAGCACATTTTTTCCACAAAAAGATATCACGCTGAAAGGCCTATATGATTCTAACTGTCTCACTAAATTGCATTATCCACACTCAATTCTCACTGGTATCTGCTAGACAACAAGTACCAAAACATGATTAGTTCATAGATTTCACATGTAAAATTCATTTTATACAACCCCACCTCCATCTTGCCTGTTCATAATTCTGAGAAATTCTTGATTGTTTGTGTCATGTTTATGTTATGTGTGTGAGTGTGTGTGTGTGTGTGTGTGTGTGTGTGTGTGTGTGTGTGCGTGCTTGTGTGTGTGCCTGCGTATGTGCCTGTGCATGCAAGCGTACATATGTCTACTGTGTGAGTATGTGTCATACGTATGATTACTGTGAATATGTATGTGTGTGTGTGTATCTGTTTGTGCACATGAAATGGGTTAACATGACCCCTGGAGGCAAACATACAGAAAAAAATGGTCATCCTAGGCCCTACAGTTCTCAAGATATTCACAGAGAACTGTGTCTGCCCTACCCTCCTTTCGGGGGGTCCAGTCCAGCGGGGGGGCTACAGATCAAAACGAAAAATGACGGTTCCATGCTATCCATGTGGGGGTACATGCCCACCAAGTTTTGTGTACCCCGGTCTTTCAGTGTCCCGGGAATCTTTGTTGGTGTACGTCACTAAATGTACACATAAATTATTTTATTGTAAGGCCCCCCATGAACGAAAGTACACAAAACTTGGCATGCATTCGAAGGGTGTCATAATGATCCTACACTTTTAATTTCGTGCAGTTTTGACCTTGTCAGCCAGATATATTGTGATGAAAACACCTAATTTTTGCTTTTAATTTTTTAACTAGGTGGTGGCTATATACATGAAATAAGTGGTAATGGGATGGGTTGACATGCCCCTTAAGACCAACATACATAAAAAGGTGGACCTCCTAGGCCCTACAGTTCTCGAGATATTCACAGAAAACTGTCTCCGGCCACCTACAGGCCAGTTGGTGTATAGTAACATAAATTAATTTATTGTGTGGCCCCCCCAATAACGGAATTCCACAAAACTTGGCGTGCATACAGAGGGTGTCATAATGATCCTACACTTCCAATTTCGTGCAGTTTTGACCTTGTCAGCCAGATATATTGTGATGAAAACACCTAATTTTTGCTTTTTTAATTTTTTAACTAGGTGGCGCTATACATGAAATAAGTGGTAATGGGATGGGTTGACATGCCCCTTAAGACCAACATACATAAAAAGGTGGACCTCCTAGGCCCTACGGTTCTCGAGATATTCACAGAAAACTGTCTCCGGCCACCTACAGGCCAGTTGGTGTATAGTAACATAAATTAATTTATTGTGTGGCCCCCCCAATAACGGAATTCCACAAAACTTGGCGTGCATACAGAGGGTGTCATAATGATCCTACACTTCCAATTTCGTGCAGTTTTGACTATGTTAGGTCACAGATACCTTCAATTACAACACCTCATTTTTACTTTTTTGTGTTTAACTAGGTGGCGCTATACATGAAATGAGTGGTTATGGAATGGGTTGACATGGCCCCTTGAGATCAAAAAAATTGCTGCGCGGCGGTCATAATAATTGCATGAAATACAGCTTGTTCAGGATTCTCAAAGCTCGAGTCCGAGTCAAGTCTGAAGACTTTTGAGTGGAGTCGCAAGTCATGTCTGAAGTCACTGTTTTTGAGACCTAAGTCCAAGTCCCCATCTTTTTTACATTTCTATCCCTTCATTCTCTTTAATTCAAGTTCACAGCACAAAGCTGACATGCACTAGAAGAGCATTTATGCTTTATCAAGAATCAAAAAGATTAGCGTGGCACCGCTCTAGATGTGTCATTAAAGGAGAATTCCGGTGTGATATTGACCTAAAGTGTATTGAAACATGATACCGAGTGTGAACGTATGTCTCATAGCCCATCTTGGCTTGTCCCCTGCACTCCAAAATCTGGCTAGTTAGCCGATGCTACCAACAGCTTTTTTCAATAGTGGTGCTTGACGCATCGGGCTAGCCATGCAAATAAATCACTGTTTTACACCCATTTATGAGGCTCAATGTATCTCCACACTTCATTGGTAGACTTCGAGGGCCCTGACATTTAAAAAGCGAGACATTGAGAACTTTGAAAAAGCACTGGTAGTTTACTTACAAGGCGATTTATACAGACAGTATCTTCCACGAAGTTTAGGGTTTGCAGCCATCTTGAATTTAGTCACGATAAATTCGAGCAGCAGTAAGAATGAACAGGTATGATAAGGGATCAGATTCCAAAAATAATTCAGTGGAAATGCATGGATTCCAGTTGCTGCTACTGGAAGAAACTGGAATCCATGCATTTCCACTGAATTAAGAATAATAAATAACTATTTCGCGAGGTATAGAGATCTTTCGGTTTCACACACAAAGTGCACTTAACTGTTTTTCATATCCTAGTTGTCTCTGACAAATTGAAAATAATGAGCGTATAGGCTTATGTCCATCAAATCAGTTGCAGCCAGCCACAGTCATCTTCAACCAGTAACAGGAGCTACGTTCTGCTATTTGCGCAGATTTTTTCTCCTCTGTTCTCACAGTGTTGTTTGCGAATATGTATCAATACATAATACCACTTAATTTCTTTTTGTAATGCCTTACATTGCCGCATTACAGCAAAAAGCAATATATTACAGCAGTAATTACATTACTTTTGTAACTCGTTACTCCCAACACTGACCACTAAGAGGAATAGTAATGGGGAAAGTAAACAGCCTTGTCTAACTCCTGTTGTGATGTGAAATGCCTGTCAGCTGGTCTTCATGTATGATTCTACATCGCTCATCGGGGCAGGGACTTACTATTGCAAGCAGAGTACTGTATGTATGATGTATTGTGTGTGTGGCGGGGGGGAGTGGAGCAGTGACTGTGTGTGTGTGTGTGTGTAGTGTGTAGGTGGGGACAGTGTGCTGTAAGTATGTAGAGGATGTGTGTTGGAGAAGATCCTGAAGACAATGTGCTGTGTATGTAGGGGGGGGGGCAGTGTGCAGCAAGTATGTAGAGGAGGCTTACTGTAGCAAGCAGTGTGCTGTATGTATGTGAAGTGATGACAGTGATGATGTAAGTGTGTGTGTTGGGGGTGGGGGCAGAAAGGCTAGGCAATCAAGGACATGGGTAGATGGAGGAGAAATCAAAAATAATAAATAAAAGTTCTATGGAGATGTGCAAAAGTTGGAGAAAGTCAGATATGTGTGTGTGTGTGTGTGTGTTTTGACGTGTGATGAAATAAGAAAATAAATAAAAAGGTCTGTAGCATAGGGAGAGGGATGTAAAAGTGCTAAAAGTCTTGTAGGTGTGTGTGTGTGTGTGTGTGTGGGTGGGGGGGGGTCATGAGTGCTGAGTAGTGAATGAGTGCAAAGTCAGTATAGTGTGAGTTCAGAGTTGGGAAATGTTTGAGAGTGCTGAGGAGTGAATGAGTCTCTCAGTTCTGGCTTTGTGACTACATAGGCGTCTTCTTGATTTCAGCGGTAGGAATAATCCATTGTTAGGATGAGAAGAGTCCTTCAGAATCTTTTGGGCTCTTAGGAGTACTCTTCTGGAATAGATATCTTGTAGAGCAGGGAGTTGAGTTCTTATAGTAACGTTCAGCTGAGCGCACTACTCTCTGCAGAGTACTACAATCTCTAACTGTGGAGTTCCCATACCAGGTGATGATGCTACCAGTTAGAACACTCTCAACCGCTGAAGTGTAGAAGGCCTTCATGATGGATGTAGAAACTTTGAATTTCCTTAGCTGACGAAGGAAGTAGAGTGGATTGTCTGGACTTTTTCAGAACATATTGAGTGTTAACAGTCCATGTTAAGTCTTCAGTAATGTGGACACCAAGGTATTTAAAACTTGTGATTCTCTCTACAGGTTGCCCGCTGATCATTAGTGGGGTGTAACTGTAGTTCTGCTGCTGCCTTCTGTAATCCACTACCATTTCCTTGGTTTTATTGATATTCAGTGTCAAGCTGTTAGATTGACACCACTGTGCCACCTCATGAACCTGATCCAAGTACAGCTGTTCATTGTTGTTACTAATCAGGCCCAAGATCACTGTGTCATCTGCAAACTTGATGATGGAGGTATGACTACTGTTGCCTTTGCAGTCATGTGTCTATATGTTGTACAGCAGTGGACTCAAAACACAGCCTTGGGGAGCACCAGTGCTGATGGTTAATGAGTCAGATGTCAGACCCCCCACTCTAACCACTTGTGAACGGTTGGTGAGGAAGTCAAATATCCAGTGACACAGGGTGGTGTTCAGTCCTAAGGCCTTCATCTTTGTGACCAAGGTGAGAGGTACTATCGTGTTGAATGCTGAACTAAAGTCAATGAACAGCATCCTCACATAATTCCCATTCCCCTCCTCCAGGTGAGTTAAGGTGGTGTGCATAAGGTTTGAGATGGCATCCTCTGTAGACCTGTTGGCTCTGTAAGCAAATTGGAGGGGGTCGAAGGAGGCAGGGAGGGATGAGCAGATAATGTTTTTCACAAGCTTCTCAAAACACTTCATCACTGTAGGCGTCAGGGCTACTGGTAGTCATTCAGACATGATGGACTTTTGTTTTTCGGTACTGGAACAATAACCGACTGCTTGAGGCAAGTAGGAACTGTCTCTTGAGCCAATGATGTGTTAAAGATATAAGAGAACACAGGAGCTATCTAATTAATCATAATTTGATAATAATAATAATAATAATATAATAATAGCATAAGTACCTTGACAGAACTCCGACATCACCATCTTAGACCCTCATCACATGTGGTGCAATACAAAGTAATTGTAATCCATGTAATTGTCAATGTTTTTTCTTATTTAATTTTCAGGACAACTGGGATTCTGGGTCTCCAAGGTCAGAGGACCATAGACCTTTATATCAAGTGTCAGGGGAATGATATTTGTAAGAAGTTTCTTTTCATTTATGTTTTAAGTGTTCATGCATATGTTCATTATTGTTCAATGTTTTATTTTATTTCAATATTGCCATTGTGTTAATCATTGCTCTTTAAAACGTGCAAATAAGGTTGGTTTTTTTTTTTTGACCGTATTTTATCAATTCACATTATTGTTCCATCATGTTAACTTTGGATAGTCTAATGGCGTGTCGTCCATTATCCCTAACTTATGTTGTACCTGTTTTGTCATGTTCCTGTTCACCAAATGTCTTAAATAAATAACTGTTAACAATTTCTTGTTGTCCCAGACCCAGCTCTTTAGAGAGCATCTCCTCTCATAGCACCACTTACAACAAGTCTTGCTGATCCTAGCACTTATCAGCCGTCTTGAACTGACACTCAACTGTTTAAAAACAGCACTCACTGACGCACTTATTCTTACTGTACTCTACCGTTTTTAAATTGTCCTAAAACCATGTTGTTAGTCGCTTTGGTTTAAAATGCGCCAGCCAAATGTAATGTAATGTAATTGTAATATTTTAGAATATGGGTGATTCTATTAATGATAATTAATAGTTAAAAAAAACACAGCTCAAAAAGTACAGTACCTTTAAGGTAAAATTAATTCACAGTAACTTACTGGCAACAATTGGCCACAAGTCCACAAGTGCCAAAAGCACTATAGTATAAGTTTCCTTATAGTTCAAGTATTGACTTTCAGGGAGTGGTGGTGACATGCTTTCTGTCAATTACTCCAAGGCAATTTGGATTTTTTTTCCCCACAAAAGCCTTCAGCCACCTTCTTCCACATTTGTTATGTTGGCCTGGGCAGAAATCTACCCATCATGAGTTTTTCAGTGGCCGCATATGGACAGAAAAACTGGCCAAAGTTTTGTGCCATAGTCTGTAACTGTAAGACTGGTGACTGGTGAAAATTGCAGTTTTGTAGAACTGCTGTCTTATGTTCTATGACATCATAATGTTGCCAGACTGAGGTCGCATTGCAAAAAATCAGTCCAGTATCTGATTTAGGACCAGGAAGAGGCCCAAATCAGAACTGAAAGTCAGCGGATTTCCATGTGACACTGTTTAAAAAATAAAAATAAAAAACATTCAGATTTAGTACTCTGGATACAGTCCTAACTGTATCTTTACAAAACAAATAAACAAGTCAATAAATAACAGCAGGTGAGTGTGGTGCCTTTTCTACTGCAATAAAGTAGTACATCACACCACATTAATTGTGCATGGTAGTATAAGGTGTAGAATAATATAGTTTTAACAGGTGGTATTGTAATGTGTTGTTTCATGCACATCTCTGGTACCCTAGCGTTATGTGGATGAATAATATCATAATGTCAGTTTCAATCAATTGGACTATAGTGTATTTCCAGATTTACCAGGGTGTGTGAAGGGGGATCATATCTTCCAGCTCCCCTCTGTGGTTCAACTCCTCAGAGAACTCTGTATGTGTTTGTGCTTTGTTGACAAAATAGTAAAAACAGATTTCTACTATTTTTCAATAAAGCGCATACACATACATAGTCGTGGCTGGAAAAACTGAAACGTGGCACCCATGCAATTTTCCCTTTTAATTGTTAAATCACATATTTTATACATTTGTAGGCCAACAGAACACTGTGGTCAAAAGTATGTGGGCAAATTGCCATTACAGTAGTGTAGGAAATCTATGCCTTTCACAGCAGCATTTTAGATAAAAAGGGATCAACATTTTGTTCAGTGTAATTTCTGCTCAGTCCTAAAGCAGATGAAAAAGACAAAGAACTGTGGAGTTACTAGGTCTACTTTTGCTATGTACAAAACGG